>NW_020312135.1:0-77599 GCF_002999335.1 Cyclospora cayetanensis | reverse complement strand
AGAAAAAAAAAAAAAAAAAAAGAGTGAGAGAATAGAACAAAAATATAGGGGAGAATGGTGGTAAGGCGGAGAGGATAGAAAGCGAGATAGAGAGAGAGATAGGACAGAGTGGACGGGGAGAGAGAAAGAGATATAGGGAGGGAGAAAGAAAGAGAAAGAGAGGGGGACGTGGAAGAGGAGAGAGGTGAGAAGTGAAAGAAGTGGAGGGAGAAAGGGAAAGAGGGAGAGAGAAAGAGAAGACGAGAGAGAAAGAGGACGAGAGATAGAGAGAGAGAGAGAGAGAGAGAGAGAGAGAGAGAGAGACAGACAGACAGACAGACAGAGAGAGAGACAGACAGACAGACAGACAGACACAGAGAGAGAGAGAGACAGAGAGACAAAGATACACGGCGACAGAAGCCTTCGAGGCGCTGTACTGAGGAGCCGCAACCCAATTACCCATATGAAGTGCACTATCCATCTGGACAGCATGGTTCGTAGAGATGCTTACAGCCCATTGCCGCTCTCGTTCTTCTGCCTCTATACGAGCTTCTTGAACCTTTTGAGCCGCAGCCACTGCCTGCAGGCGACGCTCGCACTCCGCGTTCCAGTGCAGCACCCAGTGCAAGTACTGCACGAACGAACTAACTGCTAGCAGTCCCCCTGCCTGCTGCTGTTTGTGCTGCAGCGGTGGATGGTTCGAGGGAGATCCAGGTGACTGCTGGAGTTGCAAGACGATGCATCCCGAAGGGAAATCCATGAGGATGCGGTAAGTGCCGCGGCCAGGCAACTGCAGCAACGGCAGCCCGCAGTGGAGGAGAGCAGAAAGAGGCATCCAAAGGTGTCTTGAATAAACAATGGTGACAGAAGACAAGCGAGAATGCGCCTCTGCTCGCCGTGAAGGCGTGATGTCGTGCATGAATGACATCTGACACACGAAACAGGTTTTTCCACGAATGCAAGAATAAGAGGTGCGTCACAGGGGACTTGCTTCCGTCCCTTCTTCTCACTTCCCCCCTCAACTGCTTATTCGCTGAGTTACACACAACGTCCTTCGAAGGCAGGCGCTAGGCCCCAAGCTGCCGCTGCCATGTACCCCCCTAAGAAGCACGGGCTACTGCTACGCGGCTTCGTTCCTGCATAGCAGCAGACTTTCTTACCACCCGAGCGCTGCGTAGATCCGCAGAGAGGAACTTCCTGTGCTCCTTTTTCTTGCGTCTGGTCAGACGGCGTAGCCGCTTCCACAGCCAAGCAGCCCCCAAATGCAGCAATGGGGGCCCACTGTCACTGCTGCTGCTGCCGCTGCTAGTGTTGCTTGCACAACTGTGGGGACTGCTCGCCTGCCCACCCGAGGAATTCAATGGACTGAATCTCGCTTCGCCATCAGCTGCCGCATACACACTACTGGAAGAGCCAGCAGCTTCCCCCCCACCAGACGCCGTCCCCCCAGCGTTCCAGGAAGCCACAGATCCTGCGCATTCACGGCCTTCGTCTTGGTGCTGCTCCTCCTCCTGGCGTGGCGGCTGTTGCTGCTGTTGCTGCTGCTGCTGCTGCTGTGTTAGCGCCAGTACAGACGATCCCCAGCGCGCACGATTGTGGCTTGCACATTTCCTATGGAGATGCCTCAAGTGCAGGAGCATCAGAAGCGCAAGCTCCGAGCGCGAACGCCTTCTCGGAAAGCCTGCGAGCCCCAGTGTATCGACTGAAAAGCTCGCGATTTCCGTCCAGTCAATGGGCTGCTGCCGGCCGTCTCGCTGCTGCACTCGAGGGGCATCCCCAAGATCGCGCTCCGCAGTAGAGTCACCCTCAACAGCCACGGCCTCTCTGCAGCCTCTGGAGTCGGTCAAAGAGGCGTGGGCCTCTTCCAACGAGGCTCCGCCACTGCGCAAGGAGGCACTCAAAGCGCCGCGGAAAGCAGGCACACACTGGCAAGGGGCAGCCTCGCCGACGCCTCCAGTTGAAAGCCCCCACGAAGCCCTCCTGACCGCAGCAGCTGCCGCCGTCTTGTTCATGGAGAAGGTCTTGTAGCTGCTGGTCCCTGGAATGCTCAACACCTCTGGCTTTGGCCGACCCTTCCAACTTTTTCCGCAAAGAGGATCGCGAGAAAGAAAGTAGGCCTCCTCCAGCGCAGAGACTGCCTCACCACTGCACTCCCTAAGACCCACAGACAGGTTTCCTGAGAAATCCCACACTTCCCTATCCAGTTCTCCAGACGGGTGAGCAGCGTCACTCTGAGCCATTTGGACAGACCCTTCCCCCTGGCCGGAGCTGGGTGTTGCTGGAGAGGAGACACACTGCTGCCGCTTCTGCTGCTGCCGCTTCTGCTGCTTCCTCCTGTGCTTCAGCACTCTGCGAGGAAGCCGATTTGTGAGGAGAATTTCTTTGGGGCCTGCGGAGACGAACTGCCACTGCAGACAGCCATCTGCAGAGACCTCCTGTGCCCAGCCGTAGACTGTGGGGGACGTGCTGCTCAGAAGAACGTCTCCTTTAGCAGCATCTGCCGAAACGCATGGACTTGTGGCTTCTGCTGGAGCTAGCGCGCCTAAGCGGCCAGAAGGAGGCGGCTGCTGCGGCTGCGGCTGCGCGGAGAGACTCGCATTGCCAGACTCTGCAGCTGCCGTCTGAGGAGCAGCAGAGGCTGACCCCCGTTCCATCCCTCCTGTTATCCTTGTTGTCGAGTGGACTGACTGCCCGACGGGCTGCCCGTGTCTGCGCGGAGCGCGTTCTGCGCAGTAAATCGCATGCATCAACCCCCACGGGGATCGTCTCCCTCTCTGGCGACCCCTTCGACTCCTGCCCGCTGCTGCCTCGACACTCTCGGACGCCAGCACTGAGGAAGCCTCCTGCTGTCTCTCACTGGCTGGGTCGATCGGCATCGCCACAACGGCCTCCCCTCCTGTGCGCTGCTGCGTGGCAGGCCCCAGGCTGTCGAAATCGAACGCTGACAACAAAGGCAGGGACAGACATCTGCAGCAGCCGCACCCGCAGCAGCAGCAAATGTTGCTGCTGCAGGCGCAGCAGGGGGGCCTACTTGTGAAGTGACTGTCTGTACAGGGCGTAGAAGAAGACACGGTAGAGCTGGGGGCCCCCGAGGCACAGTTTTCTGACCCGACGGCACTCGGCTGAACGTTGAACCCCTGGATAATGGCAAGTGAGGGCTTTTTTCTCGAGAGTCGGATGTAAATCTGTTTGGGAGAGCACAAGCAGCAGCACATTGAGCGTATGCCGAAAAAGCTACACCACACTGCGGCGACCAGAGTTAGGGAGGGTCTCCGCGAGTGGGGAATCGCGCTGGAAGGAAGGAGTGCAAGAAGTGTGCGAAGCATAGAGGAGAACGTGTCGAGGAGAGCCATGTCGCCGCGAGCAGCAACTGTCGATCCAGTAAGATTAGTGTTCTATCCAGAGGAAAGGGTGGTTGGCAGTCGCTTCAAGGGGGGAATGGTTGGGGGGCAGCGCACTTGCTCAGAGACGGTGTGGACCGTCCGCAACTCCTCTGCTGCGATGCGGCTATATAGCAGTCCAAGGGCCTCTGTGCTGAGTTGAACTCCAGCGCCTCTCACCTGGCGCACAGGTGTGGAGCAGAGACACACGAAAGTGGGGTGTTCGAAAGGCAGCTTAGGTGCAAGACCTCTCCCCCGGCACGAAGAACTATGGCCGAAAGCAAAAGCGACAGCAGAGGAAGGAACTATCAGCTCTGCCCACGGGAAAGGAAGCGTAAAGTGGGGTCAGGGTGAAGCTTCAACGAGTCTACAAAGCTCTCGGCGTACCATTTGGCAGAAGGCAGCTCGAGACATCACGGCCTGCCTGCTCCTCTTGACTGTTGGGTTGTGGAGGGCGGTATTGAGCAGCAGAAGCGCATACAACAGCACGTGGACGGCCTCGACGTCCAGCGGAGATTTGGGATTGGCTTCTTTGTAGCTGAAAAACACACATGGTGGCTCTGAAGCATCATCGGTGGCATTTCAAAGTTAAGAGGTGCCCCGCAAACAAGTTGCAGCAGGCCCGAACAGACTCCTAGTCTGGGGAGAGGTCTCGGGGAAGCGCGCGAAGCAGAGAGAGAAGATGGTCCACTCACGCGATGGAGAGCATCTCCAGCATGCGGTAGACCACCTGCGCCTCCCCTGAAAGAGGCACGAAGCTGCAGAAGTGGCGGAGGGCCTCTTCAACCTGT
The DNA here is from genome assembly GCF_002999335.1 of Cyclospora cayetanensis. NCBI lineage: Eukaryota > Apicomplexa > Conoidasida > Eucoccidiorida > Eimeriidae > Cyclospora > Cyclospora cayetanensis. The sequence continues at coordinate 73,449 of NW_020312135.1, read as the reverse complement.
GAGAGCAGACAGGACGTGAGAACAGATGCCGGAAAAGCGCTGAGCCGCCTCCCAAAGAGCAGAAAATGTAGCAGCAGAGGTTCCCGCGCAGCGTTCAATTGGTGACCTAAGAAGGGCCAAGACAGCTGCGGCTTAACTGCATTCAAAATCTACCGGTGCCCTAGAGGCGCCTGCTGCGCACTGACATCTTTGTTGCTGAAGTCAAGTAGAGAAACAAACGCTCTTAAAACCATTACACTTTGCGCCTCGGAGCCGCCCAGTAGTTGAGCCACGAGATGACGATCCAGCCTGCATACATAAACACACATACATACACATACATACACACACATACTCACACAGAATGGCAAGCCATAAGCGCAAGTCGGGGTCACAGCGGTACAGTGGAACTGCTCATGACGTATACTGACTGCAGCCTGGGGCGTTTGAATGTGTATGTATGTGTATGTGTGTGTAGCTTTCCCCCTCGGCAAAGTGCAAGCTATACTACAGAGCAGTGAGGAGGTCGTCACCAGCACCCCAGTTCTCCATTGCGACCTCTCCCTACCCATCAGTGACGAGAAGAAAGACAGCAACTGCCTCAGGATTGTTATCTAACAGGTGCAGCCGCTGCATGTGGGATATGCCCTCCTCTGGCCGCTGGTTGAAGAGCAAGATGCTCTGCAAAGGGGCACACGCAATGCCTCAAAACAAGCCCGCAAGCATGCAGCACATTGCCTAACTTCTCAGCAAGCATACACCTCGATGGGAGCCTCCATGGAGTGCACGTGAGCAGGGTGGGAGGAAAAGGGGGGAGAAGGGAGGGCGGCGGAAAAAAGACATCGCATAATTGTATGTCTTCTTCAGCTTCCTCTAGTTTAAAATCTCGAGACCCTTCAGGGCATGCTGCTGCCCAAGGCCTCCTACTTTTGTACCAACAGCAACGGACTCATTCCTTCTACAGCTGGCCTCTGCCTATTGCGTCGGCAGGCACTGCAACCGTAAGTGCACGCTCGTGAAGCTCCTAGGTGCCTGCTTTGCCCCTCGACTACCTGGCTAGGGAAAGACGCCTGCGTGCTGTCTGTCTTTCCTCCTAGCTCTCCGTTCACAAGATTCTGACGTTGGCTCCGGCCAAGGCTAAAAGCTCGAAGAGGTCCCGGAAGGGGCCTCCTCGGAGAATAAATGCGCATCACGCAATAAAGCTCCAGTTATACATGCATTCTGCTGCTGCTGCTGCCTAAGTGCTTCGCAGGGTACTTGGTTGCATTCGCTAGGACTGCGTGTATCGCCCTCTGAAACGCACCTGCTCAATGGCGTTTAGCATTTGAATTTCCAACCCCAAGGCACCGCCTCCGTAGCACCCCCAAGGTCCCCATTCTGTGCTTCCAGGTGTCTCCCCTCCTGTGTCACTTCCCCCTCTGGATGAATAGTACGGTCCCACTTGGTACTTCGCGGCGGCAGAACCTGCTTCTGCCCCTCCTGCAGAGCCTGGCCCTGGTATATTTTCTGCTGCTGAAGAACGAAGTTGGATCGAACGAGAGAAGTGCTCTTCTCCCGCGCGACGCCTGGCGCTACTTGGAGAATGCCTTCTGTAGCCGGCAGTCGGAATGTCTGCGCAGGAAACAGCCCTGTGAACCGGGGAGTCCGCGTGTGAGCGACGCCCTGGGGTGTCTGGACACTCAGACTCTGAGGGAAAGTCCTCCTCCAGGAAGCCGCTGCAGTGTGGAGCGGAGAGCTTTAGCAGAGACCCTTCAGAGTTTCTTGAAGGACCGTCAAAAAAGGGAACTGGGAGAGCAGCAAGCCCCTTTGTGGCGGTGCTCTGCCGCTTGGATGTCGATTGCTTCTTCTGCCGCTGCTGCAACTTCCTCAGCCGCCGTCGCACGTACTGCCGGTAGCGCCACGCCACACGACTGCCAGCGTTGCCAAGGCCAGAGAACCTAGGAGAGACACCCACTTGTTGCTGCTGCTGCTGATGTTGCTGCTGCTGTTGCTGCTGCTGCTGCCGCCTCCCGCGCTCTGCCTGTTCTCCCGCGGGCAGTCCGCCGAACGCAAAATCGTCTGGAGCCGATGCAGTCGCAGCTGTTGTTGCTACCGCTGCAGTCCACGCTGTGGCCGTGTCAAGGCCGGCACTGGCCTCTATCCCCCCTGGAGGTTCTGTGCTGGTCAGAGGGAGATCCGCGGATTGGAATTGCCAAGGGCCCCTTGAGGCAGCGTGACTTTTCCCCCTCCCGCTGAGCCTCCCATACAGAAAGCCTGATTTCAAAAAGTGTGTGAGCTGACCCGTGGATGCGGCTGCCCCCTCATTCGCTTGGAGGGAAGCACCGGAACAAGGGGTGCTGGCGACTGGACCCAATGACGGACCCTGAAGGCGGGGAAAACGGAAGGGCTGCTGCTCACTGCTCAGCACCCCAGAAGCGGTGGATCTGCATGCTGAAGCTGCTGCTGTGGTGGGGGTGTCGCCTTCCGGCCGCTGCGTTGTCGGTTGTGCTTCTGAATTTCTGGGCTTGGAGGGTGAAAGACCCTTGCCGCGCAGCATGACCGCCTGGTGTCTGTGCCGAAGCTACGTCTGCACAATGACTACGCATGTGAAGCTGGTACTCTGGCCGCGTACTGTTTGGAAGTCTTTCAATGGACTTGGTATGCCACTGGTGTGGGGCTGTTGCGGACGCTGGAGCCTATACCATAGTGCGATCGTAGACCTCGTTGAGCTGATTCTTGTTTACACACTTTTCCCAGTCGATATGCGCGGCGAAAGGTGACTAGATTCCTGTAGGTTAAGAGGCGATCGTGGGGTGGAACCTCTGAACATCGTAGGCCCTGTAGGGGTTCTGAGAGTTTCAAATTTTGTCCGTTCATCTACCACAGTATTTTATTTCTATCATGCTGTAGAGTAATGGTGTGAAGCAGCTCCCTTGCAAAGGCCAGGTAAATCTTTTCGCTCACCGTGCACTAGCGGTCCACTTAGATAATCCGCTGCGTAGTGCCACTTGTGCGCGCTTGATGGCTACTAAACACCCTGAATGCCCTCAACTATACATGGTAGTTTTCATAATAATATAGTTTTACTGCTTTGCTTGTCACTAGCACATCTGAGTGGCTTTTCGATAGATCAACGCCCATGACGAAGTGCCACATGAAATGGGACTGTCCTTCTGCGTAGAGCAATTTCTTCCCACACAGTCTGACCCACTCCTTTGATCCGAAGCCTTCTCTCTTCCCGTAAGAGCTACATCTATGAAAGGCTATTGAGCATTCCACTTGGCGACATTCCTTGTTGCTAGATACATCGTTTCGCACGAGGTTTTAGCTACCAGCAACGGTCACAAGTAGGACTGGCAGATGCAACCAAAGGTCCATTGCCTTCTGTCGATGTGTGATTACGCCTAGTTCAGTGTTTAATGCCTGACGAGTGATCTAATTCTCTTCAGCTTCCTCGTACTTTACCCGGGTAGACTCAGTGTGTAGCAAGTTAAATTGCACTTCGAAGCCTTGCACGACTGTGTTTTAATTTAAATGGTAGTGAGGAAAAACTAGCGCATTTATTTGGCTGTTCGTGTACACTCTTGCAGAGTATTGTAATCTCGATACAAGAAGACACAACTTTGTGTGTGCCTGCACTACACGCTGCGTGAAACATCGGTGACTTGGAGGGTGTCGAGGATGCAACTACGCGCACCCTAGGTGTCCTCCCCCCCTACGTCGGTAATGGGAGGGCTGGGATTAAGGAAAGAAGGGGGCTTTTTAATAAAAATAATTGCGTTTCCAAGCGTGTTTTAGTTTAGAGGGAAGCGGTCCAGCTTACGGAGGCCTTTGATGGAAAGCTACATAGCTCATCAGATCATTGCAAAGATGTGTCGGCTGCATTCTATGCATGATACTCAAGAAGATGGTGCCTGACACGCTTTCTAGGACCTCCAATAAGACCCCAATCCCAAAATCCTTGACAAAAAGGCTTCTGCCTTCGGCTGTTAGCACACCATCTGGTGCGCTGGTCAAGGCAGGCATGGTAACCTGTGTGCAACTTAGTGCACCATTTGGATAGCTCGTGTATGCGCATACAATGGTACGCACTAATTTAGCGAACAGGCATAGAACAAGTTTTGTGCAGATTAATCCCCATTACACAGAAGGGCATGCCGAAAGAAACATAGAAGTCTTTCTATTAATTGCAAACAAAAAAAATTAGTCAAGTAGTATTTGCGGAGCGTGTCCTGGGACACAGTACGTGACGCCGGTACTTCCGGCGTACTGCTGAACGGTAATTCAAAACATGTTCAACCCTACAATCAAGCAAGGCTTCGCTGAATTCGGGTTTAAATTATAAAATGTAAGCACACATATGAGAACTCCCAGCAGTCCTACGTTTGATTCAACCAAGGAAGCATCCTCTCCCTCATTTGCGGGCGCCTTGGCAGTCCTCCCTGAGTAGGCTTCACATTGCGGGAGATGTGTGGCAAATGACTTCGTTGTGGGAGAGAGGCAGAGAGTCGCTAGGAATGGTGTTGGCACATTTTGCACAGGCTTTTAAGGTCCCAGGGAAAGCATCTTCTAGTCATCGTCCACACTAACAACCCCGTAAATCTTGAATGTTTCCATTTGCCGCTTGGATCCGTGCAATCCATTAAACCTTTTGGAATCCTAGCCTCAAACCGCAAAATTCTTGCCCTCACCGCTGCTCTGTTGTTGCTAACACTCACTGAAGCTTTTAGCAGCAGCCTACTAGTGCATGAGTGGCTTCGCAGCTGTACCCAGCTACCCAACCGCCGATACCCTGGGATGCGCCTTGCTAATAAGACAACATGAGTCGGCATGTACGGGAACAAATCTGCTGAACCTTCGAAAAGTAGGGCCCCGATGATTGCTTAATATGCATGTATGTATACATACACAGCTCACTTTGGTACCCCACTTGGTTAGCCATACCTGCAACTGGTGGTAGCGACATCAAGAGAAGTCCTCTAAATCCAAAATGATGCACAAAGAAAGACATCGCTATTGCGCGTTCGCCCCCAGAGGCACCCTGGATATACGACGTCTAAGCCTAGTCAAAAGACCAGAGATGGCACTACGAATACGGCTCGTAACTGGAGGCTTGGCTTGGTCCATGTACACGGAAGGCACTTCTGTGGTGACTGCAAATTGCTGCGCCTCGCCCTCTTTGGCCTGCGGCGGCGTCACTTCGAACCGAAGAATAGATGCTTCATCGCTCAGCTCCTCTGAATTATCAGGCAACCCAGTGTCTGCCTCAGGGCCGAGGAGGGACCGGGTTGACCCCTCGGGAGTTCCAATGAGGGAATACGTCACCTTCTTCAACTCGCCAGTGTGATCACCAACCTTGTGAGACAGATCTAAGGCGAATTCCGCGTAGAGGCCGCCTGAAGGTCGGAGACAAACAAATGGCATCCTCAATTGTACCAGGTCAGAGAACAGAAGCTTAGGTACCTACATAACAAAGGACTCAACTGTACATGCTGCTCCATCGAAGCGATACAACAAACTCAGCTGAGCGAAATCAGCAATCTAAAGAGTAGCCTTTCTTAGTAAGACCAAGTGAAAAGACTTAACTTCAAAGGAAACACGACTTAACAATTCGTCTGATGTTCATATTCTAGCAGAATGTGCCCTTAGAACTATCAGTCACGAGCCAGGATGCATCCATTCTATCGAAGAAAGCCGTCGCACACTAGGAATTGTAAGGGAACTTTTATCAAAACAGCACTGCTCCGTTTCGCTGGGCACATAGCAGTTCCATGGCAGGCAGCGTTGTGTAGGCCTCACCTCCCGATAAGGTCCAAGAAGCGGAAATTCCTCTGGTCACCTTGCCCCAGCCGCTGGCGCTAGCACATGCAAAATACGGGTGCTTCAACAAGACTGGGTCATTCTCCTTGGCAGGCCACACCAGTAGCAAGTTGGACAGCTGACCCACAAACTGCAACTGCAGTGAACTCAGTTTTTTGTCTGTACACGCATGCATAAGCCGTCGAGCTGATCCAGATCGATGTGAGGAATATGCTTGACGGCACACACCAGCATAGTTCACCCCGCCAGCCTCATGTGCTACACTATAAGGGCTCAATGCACGACCATTATCTAGTTATGCTCTCAGCAAAGATCAAAACACTGTCCAGCAAAAGTGATGCACGATAACCCATACCCACTGCTGGTGGTACGAAGTGCTTTCCTGAGATAATGCAGCAGAAGCAGCAGTTATTTAGCCTGCACTCGGAATCACGAAATCACAGCAAGTGCTCAAGTGGCCGCCTTACCGAAGTAGCAAATGGGATTGTTGATTCCATTAGAGTCCTTCTGCTCCTTGCGCAGCTGGCCAGTTTGCAGCATCAGCAAACGCTTGCCGCTGGGGGCAGTATCCACCTGAGGCATCGTGCGAAACAGTATTAGCAGACGCATGCTTTTGTGGTACGCAGCAAAAGCGGATGAGCAGCAACGTGAGCTCCTGAGATAAAAAGGGTCTTTTTTGTTTGAATGAATACTATAAACCCGCCAGCTACAGGAAAATACTGTAATCGAGAAATACTAGTCAGGCAGCATGTGCAAACTTGCCGTCCATGTGTGGGCCAGCCACCGTGCAAGAGCATATCTGTGTAGTAGGCCGTATTCAAGGGTGTGTATCTGTGCGTTGAGGTCTAGGAAAGTGAAACGATTCACTTCCTCTCCGGGTCCCGATTTCTTTACGGTATAGTGGCGCAATGGCCTCTGACTAGTGAACACAGAATCTTTTCCCTCCTCTCCTTCAGTTCCCTGGATTCTCGGCATGGCCTCTCTATACGGGAGTTCAGGACCATTTATTTTAGATAAAAGGCCTGAATCGCTGTCCTCCTTTGCCTGCCCATCCAAGGCCTTCTTATCGAGGGGCTCATCCAGCGGATTCTCAGTAGATTCACCGTGCGTAACGGTGGACAAGTCAGCATCGAGATTGCTGTCCTCGTCCGATGACACTTCAGCCATCACAGGTGTGCTAGGCAACCTGCTGTCATCTGACTCGGGCCCTACATCGGTCCGTTCGACGGAGGGTTCCGACCCTTCTGCAGTTGTGGCGGTGTTCGCATCGGAGGCCACAATCTCAGCAGGGTGCTCCGAGACATCCAACTCTTTGGTGCGCCCCCCTTTAAGGTCCTGCAGATACTTCAAAAATTCTAGCGTGCTTCTATGGTTCCCATAGGTAGAATCGCAGCGCGGGAGGGTAAGCCTGGGGCTGCCAGGAATACTGCCGACCGTCATGTTGACGTCGACGTGGTCGCATATTGGCGAGGTGGTCTCAAGGTCTTCGGGAGCTTCGAATACCTGAAGAATCCAAAAATGGAAGCAGAAAAGGGCATGTGGAAATGAAGCGCAAGTAGAAATTGACCGCCATGGAGGAAGCACGTCTCCGACTCAGATGCTGCGGTGACCACGTGAATGAGCACCACATGCACTGACTGCTTAACAAAAAAGCTCGGATAGCAACTGTAGCAATTCAGCAAACCCTCCAGCGCCTAAAATGGATAAGCGACGCTTCCGCCTAAGCGGTACGCTAAAGCAGTGAACCGTGGGGTTGGCCATCGACCCAGGGACTTCTCCACAAGCAAGAGGCAGAGCACGAATCAGCGGAGTAACAGGCGACACAGGGATGCCAAAGCCGCCACGTCATTCGCAGTTGTGGGGTTTGGCCTCACCAGGACAATAGTGCTACCGAAACGGAAGCTCCCCATTTCATTTCCCATGCAGAGGCCCACAGGTTTGTCGTACTCGTACAGGATACTCTTTCTGGATTGTGAGCACGCCGGAGTCCAAGTAAACCGGTTTGAGTCCAGTTGCTTCCTGTACGAAAGCTCGATGCCTCCCACCATTGATGCAGCGACAAACGTCATGGAAAAAAACAAACGCGGCCCCTCTGTATTGCCTGGTCTCCAGGTTCCCTGGACCGACGTGCGCTCAAAAGCATCCAAAATATTGCGATTGAGCAATATCCTGCGCTGTACCTGAGCCATGCAGATGCAGGCCTCACATAGAACACAGCAGCGTCCTGTTTTGCTGGAAAGCCTCTCACTCCGCGCGGGGAAGAGATAGGCAGTAATTGCCTTCTGCAGAACACGGCGTTGTCCAATGAGTCCCATGGATTTCTATCAGCCCCGCGAGTCGAAATGCTACAGCGACCGACCCCAATTAGAGGCTGTGCAAACAAGGGATCACAATGAAACCCACTCACCGAAGGGAGGCATCCAGGGATATACACGTGCTTTGCTGCAATCCAATCAGCAGCAGAGTGAAAGCGATGGTAGTCCGCCGGGGCTAGGTAGTAGATCTGCACATGGAGCCTGTTCTTGGGGCTTTGAAGCCTGATATCTTGATTCGTACCCCGCCCAAAAAGAAAATCTGACAAGTTGAAAGTCGTTCCCTTTATCTGCGTGATGCGCGCACACAGACCCCCCCCACTCCCATGTTGCCAACGCCATGACTTGGGTCTTGAAAAAATAGGTGCTGACGCTTGGCTACGTGGTGTACTGCCACCTTTCCCGGGAGCGAAGAGGGGCTGTTGCGGTACACCCAAAGAAAGGCGCTCTGCAGGCAGTTCCAGACACGCCCTTGGCCTGAACTTGGCTACTTCATACCTGGGGAATTCGTGCATCAACGATCTCGCCCAGTGCATTCGGCTTAACAAAAAAGGCATTCTGGAGCACTGAATCTGCGGGTGCCACCACAGATGCCTGGCTGTCGATAGGGCGCAAAGCCTCGATATTTATCGGACGGGTAAAGAAATCCTGTAACGACTCGAAATTCCTTTTCCCCGGCGGGAGGGTCTGCTTCACGCTGAAGGCCTCCTCCATGTCTGCAGCCGCAGGACTCAAAACTCAGCTCAGCACTCTCTCTCCTTGAGCACTTTGTTTAGGAAGAGACGTAGAAAACTCAAGAAAGTCACATGTCACACGCAAACACACACACTAGGGAAACAAGTCCCATCGTGTTGGACGAAGCCTTTTGCACCGAGCGTTTGGACCTCTACTCCGCGTTTTATCTCACCGATGTTTGTCATCGCGGCAAACTTCCTAACAAAAAATCGGGAGAGACGCAGCTTCGTGAGCGTGCCTCCCAGTCTAGAGATCATTCTCACGTTATCCATGAAGAAGTGCCGGCCAAACTGAGAGCCTTCGCGAAAAACATCCACCCGTCGCCGCACAAGGCAGTACCCCTTCAATGCTTTGAGCACAGCCAGGTTTTGTTGAGCCTCTTATGTCGAACAAAACGTGCCAATATACAGGAGGCATCGACTCTCACAAACTAAAAGGCAAGGGGTATACTAATTCGTGCTGTCGCCGTTTACCGTATCCCCTGCGAGACTCTGGCGGCAGTACCGACTGCGCGCAAAAACACAGCTTGAAAGCGAGAAAAAAGCAGAATATCCATGGCCAGGGCTCATGAATCCCCTTATCTACGGCTATCTGAATCTCCCAAAGAACAGCACGGCATAGGCTGAAGCAGGGCCTTGGCATGACTTACCACTTCGTGCAGCTGAATATGTACAACCGTCTCCTGCATAACCGCTTCGCCATTTGGACCCCTAAACCACTGAATAAGGGCGATTGTTGGATCCTGCTCTACATTATGATCCCTTGGAGGGCGCGATACCAGCATGTAGGCCTCTGCTGGTGCTGTTTCCTGAGCAATGGCTCTCTTCATTTTTTCTTTGCCACGGTTCGATATAACAAATGGGATCTTCGAGCCGCAATAATAGGAGCTCGCCTTCATGGGATAGGAGAAAATATTGCTGGGGAAATGCTTAATGAGGCCAGATTCGGGGTCTCTAAGCTCCACGCGTCGATAAGCCAAATTAGGGAAGAGGCGACTGAGCACCTCATTGGACGGCTGGAAAAGCTCAACAGGAACTCCCTCTCTGCGGGTCAGCCAGGAGGGACTTGAGCTGCGTGACACCTCTAGTAGCTTTTTCACCCCTTCAATGGTACGGCCCTGTTCTACCGGCTGAAGCTGCAGCAGTGGAATGTTTCGTACGTCAATCCGTGGAAGCAAATCGACGAACCGCGTATCAAGAGCAAAACGCTTTCGTCCTTCCTGCAGCTCCATTCTCGCACATGCCACATAAACATACGCTTTTAAAGCAAGCGTACCATTAGTTCCACAGCCCGTTCACCTCTTATGCACACTCACACTGGTATGCAGCTTCTTACTTTGCAGTGTCCCCAATCAAGGCGTCAAATTTAATGGGGGTTATTCATGCACTGGATACCTTGGCAAATGCCTCAAGAGGGGTCCGCAAGAACTTTTCGAGCCGTAGTTTTGCGTCCACTTGCCGATTCCATGACAATATTCGTTGCCAGATGCTGCGCGGCCGCAGCTCTACGGGGTGGTTTGATCCAGTCAAAACAGCCAAAGTGTTGGAGAGGTTGCCCACTGTATCACCAGAAGTCCAGCGCACGCACAGCTGGTGCGGTCTGAGCAAAAAAATTGAGCAAAAAAATTGAGCAAAAAGAATGGCTAGTCGGGAAACCACGAAGACAGTCAGATGGGTGACCATTGAGCGCCAGGGGGTCATAAAGTGCGGAGACATCGCAAGGCAAGAAGCACCCACCTCCGGTAAAAAGAAATAAGGATCGAATTTTTGATACACTGCAACATAAAAGCGCCTTCTCCTCTGTATACCGCATCCCCCGATGCCACCCCCTGTAATGTGGCAAGAAACAGGAGTCCAACGAGCAATAAAAAATGCCTCATCGTCTCCCGATCCACATTGAGCAACAGTCATGCGGAACGTGGAAAACCGCTCTACCGTATATTGTCAAAAAAAATTACGGGATACACTCTGACCAACACAAAGAGAAAAAATGACTCTGTAGATGGCCTTCAAGCAGCAAACAAAAGCATTGTGATAAAAAACAGAGATACGCTATTTTGCTATGCAAAGCATTATTCTTCTAAAGCTTTGCATGTCTTAATCTGTTGAAAATTGCCCGTTGAGATTAGCGCTCCTTTCTTAACAGTAGTCCGAAGGCCTGAGACACCTGCCCGCGGGAGCGAGTGTGCGGTTTGAGCTGCAACGGTGGGCAACATTCAGTTATAAATTTTGTCATACACACGCGCATTTTCATTCTTTGTTCAGTTTTGTGCCGTCACTTTCGTTAATCATCTTTTCTCCATTGAATCTAAGCCTAGATGGCGCTTGTAATGGTTGTACACGTGCCTTGCAGAAGCAGCGTTCGACGATGAAAGGCCAACTTCAGAGCTTCTGAAGTTAGTCAAACAAAGTGTTCGTTCTTTTTTTTGATTGTTCTAGAGGTTTGATCGGTGGCCTTTAATCTACTCGCTACCTGCAATGCCTCATTCAATGTCTTCTTCATGGAGCGGACACCTCACTCCCATCCCAATACAAGGCTTTATAGGTAGTTCCTGAGCATCCTTTCAATAAAGGTTCCTCGTGCCACTGCCATAACCATTCAGGGTTCCCGCATGGGGTGCAATCAAGAGCGTGGTGGGCGTTGCTGCCCCCCCCACACACTTTAAAGATTCACAGCGCGACATACATAGCACCTAATGGACACGCATACTATATATTCCGATTGTTTTAGCAAAGGCTACTGGGCAATAATCAAGGTGCACGAACAGCTAAGCCAAGCAGCTAGCTCCTTATTAAACCTTCGTTCAATTCAGCTTGTGTGGGGGACATTGTCCAAGTGCAGCTTAGCTTGTTGCACCTTCCCTCCCTCCCCCCTGACTTCAAAACACACATGGTGTTCTGTACCTGTCTGTCAAGAAGGCTGAGCACAAACGAGAGAGAGGCTTCTCGTCAATCGTTACACTTGTAGCGGGCGGCATAACCCTGAAACACTCTCTCCTGTAGTAATTATATTTAACTCAGATTTACCCAAAAAAATGACTGCCTGGCCTCTTTTATGCTAGGGTGGCTTATTCATAGCGGAGTACTGTTTGCTCGACACAAGAAGGAGCAGCGCTGTGTGCAGCTGAGACAGAGGCTATGTGCGTCTAGCTACAAAGCATAAAGCGTTTAGAGGGTGCAACTACGCACACCTGGCTGTTCTCCACTCAGGTTGGGAATCCTGTGTCTCATCCACTGGCTGAGAGTGCAGTAAAATGTCATGTTTATTCACAATAAATGTGTGATATTGATCAAGCTACGTGGTAATTTAACAATCTGATGCCCTTAGGCCCCATCCGGAAAGAACTCTTGGGCGATGTAAGATGACGGTGGCACAGCGCCTGCTGGGGTAGCACAGGCCTTCGTGCAGTCTGATGTGAACCATACAGGTGGTACAAGCCATATTATGAGAGCTGCTCAAATGCTTGAGAATGCTTCGATTATTTTTTGCCGACCATAAAAGTAACAAAGTCCCAAGGAGGGAAAGTACTCGCAGATGCAATAAGCCGTTTCGGCATGAAATTCAATTTGTGCCCTACAGATGAAGTGTCACGAGTGCTACTTGCGATATAGCTATTAAACTGTGGCGGGCTCAAATAATGGCTCTATTCATCTAGAATAACTCGCCCAGCTGTATGGATTCTAAGATTCCAAGCCTTCTTTCAAGCCCTGGCCCATCGCTTTACTCCGAAATCGACACAGTAGCAAGTTTTGAGAGACATGAGAATAATCAGCATGAGAATCTATAATGTTACCTGTACGTCAAGAAATATGCTACATTGTTATGTAAAGTCCACAACTTAGACGAATCCCCGCCACCTTGGTGTTTTATATAGGATTTGCCTGAATTGTCACGTCAGGTAGCCACATGATGGTCAACAACTCAACTATTCAACAACTGATTGGTGAAGCTTTTAAAAGTGATATACCTGAGGTTCCCGGGATCAAAATAAGTACAAATTTTCCGTCTTTGGCTAAAAACGAAGTGCCAAGTCGGGATTCAGAGCTTATGAGTGTGGGGCCTGTCTGCCTACCAAAGCTTACACTTTCATGTAGAGCAGGAAAGAAAACCAGGAAAAGATAGCGACGAGACAGCCCTGCAACAGCGCACCTGCTCCCATTGTAGGGAATTAGGTCATATAAAGCAAAACTGCAAGCGCAATCAAAAAGCTCCCACAATTCAACGACGGAAGTGGACTCGGCGGAAGCAGCGTCCTTGGCGATCAGGGACCCAACAGGCCCCCTACAAAAGCTGCGCAGCTAAAAGGGCTACACAGAAAAACGAACCGCAGTTGGGTTCCCACCATGGTTTTATCCTGCGGGGATGCAAGCTCACATTAATAGTCAAGAATCGATAGCGCGACTGGTCACTCTATGTAAAGCTGATCCGTTATCCTTGAAAACAGCACAGAGGTTAAATCCGTTTGTCCACTCGTTTGCGCAGCTCCCAGGAATCGTGTTCCTTTGCATTCGGTAGAACGCAAGGATCGGCAGGTTAGGGCATTTATGCCTCATATCAAATCGAGATTCTGTCCTATCATCATGATTCGGGCTACTCGGTAGTGTGCATCACATATGCTCCTGGGTATGCCCCTGGTGAACGAATGCAGGGCTTGCAGACGGTCAGAGCTGCGCGCTGTAATGGCTCTATGCCTGGAAGCGTAATACAGAGTCAATTCCTGGTTCTTCCTCACAGCGCTTATTTAATTCATGTTTAATGGGGTATGGATTTAGCAGAGATGGTGCCTAAACAGTTTTGCTAAGCTCTTATGTTGGCAACGCAGCGCAGTAAGAGTCAACAGTTGCTAGCATTTCTCTCACCCTACTGAATATGGGACGAAGTTCTTTTGATCAAAAGCTCGAATGAATCTTCAGCACAGAAACAGCACGAATGGGCGCATGTAAAGAAGGTGTTCGCGGATGTGCTTAATGATGACGAGCTGTCAGCAGGCTTGCCACTTGCTGCTCTTCTAGCGCACCGCAATAAGCCAATCCCCAGGTCAGGCAAAAGCACCACTTCACAGGCATCGGAAGCCCCCACAGCATGAACAGGATATTGAGCGGCAGGTAGATTACTTGTTGAAAAGAGGCAAAGTGTAGGATATGACCAGCACTTTGGGGCGGAACCTGATTTAGATGCTGAAAACGAGCGGAAGTCCGAGCATGTGCTTCAACGCTTCGCCCCTGAACAAAATTACTGTCAAACAGAAGTTCCAGATGCCTTATGTCGGCGGATGACTTGATAAGTTTTAAGGAACATAGGTCTTCTTGCCATTGATTGCGCAGAAGCCTTCTTACCAATCCTATTCCATCAAGTAGCAGGCACAATACGGCATTCCACACCCTCATTCGCACCCCTGGATGCCGTTTGGACTTGATAGTGCTCCAGCTGAACTGAAACGCCAAGTTTACAGGGATGTTCATCAGCCTGACGAAAGGGTGTATGGATGTCTACATAGTTGACGTATTGCATCCGAAACCTTCAAGAGTGTTGACGGCAGCTAGACCGAGCGCTTCAGCTGTTGCGGGACACGCAGTGGTATGTGAAAGTGCGCAAGGCTTCACTTTTCACGAAGCATCTGCACTCTTAAGAATATATGTACTTTGTTGGAGGCGTTGATGTAGCACTGCTTAAAGTTGAAGCAATCAAGAGTTTTTCTGTACTTTATGCACCTACATAAAGGTTGCAAAGTTCATTGCGTCTATTCATTGCGGATTCAGTCCGCGGTTTCGTAGCATCGCTGCTCCCGAGACCGATCTGCTCCAGAAAACGCAGTCTGAAGCCCGGATACAGGATCTTGATGTCACAGCAAAGGCGCTCATTGGCTGCATTACAATTTCCCGCTACGTGCGCTTCCTGATTATGGGTGCATTTCTGCCAAAGACCTGATTCTACTAAGATAGAAGCCATTCTTTCCCAGCAAGCTACGAGCTCTCTGAATCATCAACTCATTGCTTTCTATTATTATCGGCTCACCTAAAGAGAGCGTCAGAGTTCAATGCGGGAAACTAAGGTCGATGTGGTTGTTTTGGGGAATGGAAAAACGTCGGCACTATGTAAATGGGGTTCGCTTTACTGTTCAAACAGACTGTCTGCCTTTGAAGAGCCTCTTTGAAATTTCGGAAATTTGCTTCTGAGAGTTGTTTGCTCCCCCTTTGGCGCCTCCCGCCGCACGATTTTACATTGGAGTATATTGAGGGTGTCTCCAAAGTATTTGCGGACGCGCTTTCGCCATGGCCCAGTGATTCACTAAGCCGCAGTGCGCACAGTTCGTGTGTGTAATGGTTCACTGCCCCCTCAAAGTTGAATGCATCCTCTGATTTGACATAAACGCATCCGGTACTACTGCCAAAGCACAGAATGGCAAGTAGATGAGACACGACCATGATCAGGAAGAATGTCGGTGGCCCGAACCAAAGCGGGGAATCCTTCGCTTGTACATTCTGACTTTAGCTTTTACTGCGTTCTGCACATACTACAGTTTTCGGTAAGTGGCAAGATCTACATTACATTGGAAAAGCTCTCACGGCTCCGTCGTCGACTTAGAGCGCATCCAGCAGCGAAGAAGTGTACCCTGGCATGCGCAGATTCTCAGTGCCTTCAGTCGCATAATTTTCTTCAATCAAACCCTTTGCAAAGCTTTCTGGTTTCTGAAGAGCGTTGCGCTGATCTGGCTACTGTCGCTACTGTTGGACTGCCGAGGTCAAGGGTCGGAATAGCATTTGCGTCGTTGCCGAGTTAATGAGCAGATATGTCCTTTTCATGAAGCTCCAGTTCTGTCGCGGCTCAAAAAGTAGCTCAATTATTCTTAACTTAGTTCTGAGAGCTCCATTAAGCTCACAGAAGTTTCATTAGAGGAAGAAGATCGACGCTCGTCAGTGCATTCTGGCCTGCACTTAGGACGCACCTACCTCTAGGCCATGAGATGAGCATTGGAAACCATTCTGAGGCAGATGGTCAGACAGAGCGCGCCCCCACTCTCTGGCAGTATTTGCGACTCTATGCTCTCATGGATACACTTGTTTGGCTTTACTTTCTTCCTTGTGCTGAGTGGGCTTTTAATACAACAGTTAGTTGTCTACCCAGTGCTCCCCCATACCGGATTTGCACTCCGGAGCCTCACCATTATCAGTGGGTGGACATGGTGATCTCGAGTCAACAGCCCCCCTAATCAGCAAAAACTCCCAGAAAAAAGCTGGCTGGTGCACGCGTGTGCGCAAGGCTCAAGAGACATAAACGCGGAACTACGCTAGGCGGCACTCGGCTGTGTACTACTAGCCCGGAGCTTCGGCTCTAGTGGATCGGCAGACTTTACCACCTGCACCACGATAAGACTACAAAACAAATTGTGGTCATGGAGCAAGGACCCTGTGTTATTTTCTCGTAAATCAATGCTGCTTCTTATTGGGTCGTATGGTCTGAAAGTTTGTGCCCAAAAGGTTAGCAGTACTGGCTTCCTAAAGAAGCTTCGAAGCTCCCCAAATCATTCGCGAACTTTGCCAAGCAGGCAAGCAATCCGTGTTAAGGTAGAGTAATCACAGGAATCCATCATTATATTTTAGGGGTATTAACCGCCTTCGACACACCGCAAGGAAGTTTTTCTAAAGTGATCTGGGCCACGTCAGCCTACGTGGCTAAGGGAACAGCAGCTACGGGTTCGACTCTCTGCAGGAGAGTGTGTGGCTGTGTTTTGGCTCGAAATCATAGTCGCCATGAAGAGGACTACTCCTCTCTAGCATTTCTTTTCTCCTCATGCTGTATATATTGCTATGAAATTTTTGAATTATCCTGCTTACGTTCTTTACGCTTATGTATACGCAGACACTCTCAGTCATGTCTCAACATTCTTCTTTTGGCCATTTCTGGAACCCCTGAATTGGCTCTGCTGTATATGTAGTTATAGGGTCATGCATACCATGCCGTTTGAAGTGCAAAGGCACTGCTAAACAGGTTCGAAGCTCGATTTTCCACTGCAGGCCAGCTGTCCTGTGTATTTAGCTGCTCGTTGGCTATTAGCTAGTGTGTGTCTATTTCTTTTCGGGTTCTCTGTACCGGCATATGCCGACTTTAATTCTCTCATTGTATATGCTTTCACGCTTCGGCCTGCCTGGTAGTGGCGGTAGGGCTGAAACTCTTTATGCAAGCGGATGTCCTCGACGGACAAGTACGGAACGCGCGGGCGTGTTTTTGTAAAGAGGGGTGATGTTATAGGATGAGCTACACTTAGGCATGTTCTACTATACGACTTGCATCGAAATTAGAATTAGCAAATAAATGGTTCATTAATTTGCTTGTACATCCATCTTTTGTATTGCAGAGTGTGGGTAGCCTCATACAGGGCATAATGCTGTGTGCGTGTACCCTAGATGCTGTGCATCTAGCTTGTATTTCTTGGGGTTTCAGAGGCTACAGGTGAGCGTACCCTAAGTCTTTTTTGGCCTTCATGGCGGGGGTTCTAAGGGGAGCTGGCAAGGAAGAGGGGGAGCTTTTCTGGAAAACGCTCAGTAACATCCTCCTAAGTCTATATTGAGTCTGCAGTGAAATGCCTGACTACGGAGATCTCGAGTGGAGTGTTACATACAGCTCGCAAAGGCCGCCTTCTGCAAAAATAAAATCAAGCATTGAAGCATACACGATCACGTTTAACTGCACAGCTTTCAGGTAAACTCGTCACCGGTGAAAAGACCCTCTACAGCGTACAGGGGCCCTAGTTTTCATAGTAGTACTGCTTATGTCGCGCACTCACTTACCAGAAAATAAGCTGGAGAGGCGATTTTAATGTTAATACACAACATAGCCGTACATTACTTATAACGCTTCGCCTACGGCCTCCACCAGGAGAGACGTAGGCGAAAACCTGATTAAAAACTTCAAGTTATGCTGTTCCTTTCCTTCAAAATTTAGCCCCTCCTTATGCTCGCATCCTATGACGTTTCAGTATGAGGAAAGACAGCCAGCTAGGTCGCACGTTGGTGCACATATTAGGCACTCGTAGGATGGACACCCTGTGGCACGTAGCAACTAGAGCACAGCCACCCACCATTAGTTCTTGGATTACTGCACTATTCCTACAACAAATAAAAGATATTAGATTTCACGCAAAAAGTCGGCTCTGTACTGGTCCTCAGTTGGATATAACCGGTGTGATAGGAAGCGCCTAGCTAGCTTTAACCCGGTACTTAACGGTTTTAAGGTGAATTGAAGCTGCTACTGCTGTCAAGGACACTGAGGCTACAGAAAGGACGCTATGTACACAGTGAGGATGTGAATTTATTTAGCAGGGTCCAGGGTGTCTCCAATTAGGGTTTGCAGTTCGTATTTTATAGTGAAAACTTTATAGTCCTGCTGCCCATCAGAATTTACGCGTCCCCTGCTTCCACTCGAAGCATTTAAAACGTGCACATTTTGCCCCTGTCAGTTTCAGATGCCACATTTATATTTCTGCAAAAGGTTGCTGTGCTTTTTCCTTGTAGCTACAGAGTATCTGCTGGGTGCAAGCCATGGGGCTGTATAGTCACCAGGGTCACTTTCTTGGGGGTTCATCACTGGACCTTAATCTGATACCTGCAAATTGAATCACCCAGCCTCATAGATAGGCGGTACCCTAGACGATAGCAAACCAGTAACAACAAGGACACAGGGGGTCTTCGTGGGAAAGTATGTACCCGGGCGACTGGTGCCCCAGCCCTCAAATATGATCCAAGAAGACAGCAGCAAATCCCAGGGAGACAGCGGATTATCATTACACTGCTCAATTTCAGTCACACGCAAGTATTCCAAGACCCTCAGAGATCACCGGGACTGCAAGGTCACTCAGGTGTCCAATGGACTTGAAGGCATCGCCACTGAAACCGCCACCCGAAGTTTGCATAGGGCCATCGCTGTTTCCACAAAAGACTCACATTAAAAAGCCGTATACTGAATTGCAGTAGCGTGAATTTCGATAGCAGCGGCCGCAGCGCCTAGAGTAACACGTTTACCTACATTTCCTCCATACTCAGCAGCACTTACACCCCTCCCCCTGCGCCTGCCCCCACGAGGCTCTGCGGCAGCACTTGCAGTATCAGATGGCTCATTCGGTTTGTGATCAGCGGCAGCAGCGCACGCACTGGGGACTCTTGGACCCACTGCTGCCTGTGGTGCTGCATCGGCAAAGCCCTGAGAATCCGACGTCCCTAAGTTTGCGCTCTTTGGTTGCCGAGTCTGTAGCACCAGGGGTCATGCCGACCAAAGAATCATCTCGCATCACGGTGCAGCAGCACAGGGCCTCAACAGAGCAAGCTGCTGCGACTGCAGCAGCAGTTGCCGCTGCCGCAGCAGCGTCCGACGGAGCAGGAGCACCACTCCCGGATGGAAGACGGCCGCACACAAAAGTTAAGGGACCCCTCATCAGCGAGAGCAGCAAGAAGAAAAGGCAATCTATATGCAGCGGCTACTCATCCAGACGAAAGTGCGCAGTTGCGAACCCCTTACAGCATCGACAACACCCCATGAACTACCAGCGACAGCAGCCAAAGCAAAAGCAGCAACAACCAGAGACCGAAAAGACGAGGCTTGAACAGACGGAGCTGCACTCACTGCCGAACCCAGAAGTGCATGCAGCGCTTCCCCAAGAGCAGATATTGTTGCTGCAGCAGCAGATGTTGAAACAGCAGTTGCTCCTCCAGCAACATTTGGAGGTGCCTCAGCAGCAGCCCCAGTGGAATCTGCAGCAGCAGTATTGGGAGGCTAGACCAAGCATTCAGCAGGAGGGACATCCGGAGCACCCAGGGTCGCTTCCTCAATGTTATCCTTGTGCGCGTTCTGCTGTGCGACCAGCCACAGAAAGCCAGCAGCGAGTGCAGCAGTTGCTGCAAATACACCACGCAGCAGTGGAGCTGCAACACCGAGAGTTAGCTCTGGCCCTTCGGGAGTTGGAATTGCTGTACCTCCCCCTCTTGTGGGGCAGTGCCGGTAGTGGCAGCAATGAGAAAGTATGGGATGGGCTTCTAAGGAACTTTGCCCTTTGGAAGGGTGCGAAGGGGAGGGCCTTTAGGGCTGTTGGAGAAGGTCACTGGATGGTGTGGCCGGCTGAGAGACAGGATTCCAGCACTGCAAGACTGCAGCAGCAGCTTCCGCTGCTGCAGTCATGCATCTTTGGGGAAAAGCAGCAGCTGCAAGTGCTCAAGCACATGTGGGCGAGCGGAATGGATGCAGTTGGCGCAGCTGCTGCCGCGCTACGAGGCCCCCTAGAATCTGGTGGTTACATCGAATTCATAATGAGGCTTCCGATCCCCAGCTGCTTCTACTGGACAACTGACAATAAGGGAACCCCTTTTGTATGGCGCCGCATTGCCGGTGATCAGCACCTGCATCAAGAACAGCAGCCTCAGCTGTTTGGGCAGCAGCGAGCCGAGCAGCACACACACGCCGGAGCGGAATTCGAAGTAAATGAGCAGATGCCGCAGCCTCAGAAACTGGCCGAGTCATCTTTGTGAGCATCGGCCAGAGCTGCTGTTGAGTCAGTCGAAACAGAGTCATTTTGGCCCCGGAAATGAGGAATCCAGGCCCATCCATAATGAGCATTGTTTGACACCCAAGAGTTTTTCTCGGCGGACTCTGATGTCATGAGTCGCAGTGTTAGTGCAAGGTCACGCAAGTTTTAGAGAACAGGAAACGCTCATACGAACCAAGTCTTGAAGGGATCCTACACTCACTCTGCTGTTGACTCCGAACCTCGCTGAGAACAGCTATGCCACATGCTTCTATCAAAAACGTCTGCTGCCTCGCAGCTAGCTATCTTTTGCAGCCGTGGTTGACAAAGAAAGCTAGTAACCAGCTCGAGGTGCGCAAAACTTACTAGAGCTAGATATAGCCATCAGCAGCTCCCCAACATTTCGCTGCAGCTAGGGCCACGCGGAACTGGTCCGTGTGCAGACATGTTGCTCAGAGAAAAGCGTTTTCGTTGCTCTTATCAGCTGCTGTATCTAACCCCATGTTTTTTATGACCCCTCCCCCAAGCAGCAGCCACACCCTCACCGTGAAGGCAAGTCATTACCCCTAAACACTGCTCACTACCGCTTGCCTGGACAGGCCTGAAGAGTCTCCCATCAAAACTTTTGTTTCTTGAAGGGTTTATTTCGTAGCTGAAGCCGCGCAGAAACGGCGATAGCGGAGCCACCCGTCCCAAGAATGCGGCACCACATTCACTATCCAAAGGGGAAAGACAGAGAGCCTAGGGAGACGCTTCACTAATCAGTCTAAATCTTGCGTGCAGGAAGCCAGGGAGTCTGTCTCTTCTGACTTAGTACCGTAGGGAGCGGCGGATTATAGCATTAACCCCTCAGCCTCCCGCTGCTGGTGCACATCGTTTTGCGAGTGCTGCTGAGTCTTACGCTTAGCCATTCGCTGCTGTTCTTGAAGTTTGTGCTGCTCGTCGAGGGCCTTCCAAGTCTCCTGCAGCTCTTCCCACTCCATCTCGAGCCGCTTCCTGTAGCGGACGGCCCTGTGCTTGGCTCCGCTAAAGCCATACAGGCCAACGCGGAAGTACAGGTCGGCTCTCACGAAAAAGTTTTTTTGTGGGTTTCGACGGTCAAACTGCACTCGCCACGCCCCGCAGGGATGCCAGCGCACCCCTCGACAAGGAGATAAGTATTGTCTCCAGTCCACGGCCGCAGCAGCAGCAGCAGCAGCAGCGGACCCGCTGTACAACAAGCGTCTGACTGGCCCTGAATTCACAAGAGAGAGTGGGAGCGGCTGGGGAGGCTTAGGGGGATCTCCCGAAGCGGACGCCGGAGGAGGCAAGAAGGGCTCCTGCTTAGGGTGCACAATGCGCATCTGGTGGCGTCGTTTCTGTACTACTCGCTTGACTCCAAAGTCGCGCTGCTGCTTCAGGGCGTAAGCTAGACGCCATGACCCCATTGAGGCTGTCGTCGTGTCTGCCGCGGATTCGTTTGCTGCGGTGGCTGTCGGTGCTGATACTATCAGGCTCCTTGGTATGAAGGGACGCGGGGCAGAGCCATTCGGTTGAAGTTGCCGCAAATGCACTGAGGCGCATGTTGCTGCAGATGCTGGACTTTGCGCTCCTGCCATAGGGGTGTCTGACGGCAGGCCTGAAGAGGGCCTTCCGGCGAGGTGCTTATTCGGCGCAAAAGCTGCAGCCGGTCCTGCCGCGGCCATGGAATCTTCCGAAAGCCTCCCTTGAAAGTACCTTTTGAGGTAAGCCCTCGGAAGGCAAAGGGCACCCCTCCACGCGCTGGAGCTCATCTCGGCGCGAAGAGGCCCCAGGCCTCAAATATGGCAATCGGGCTAGAACTCCAGATTCCGCGGCTCCTCTCCGAAGTTCCCAGCATGGCCATGGTTTGTTCCGTAGTAAAACCGGAAAGAACGACGAACAAGCGGCCCTGCACTGAGGGAGACCACCATGGCCAGGCATGCAGCCGCTCGGCGGAGGGGCCCCCAGTGAGGGGCCCTCCCGTGGTTTTCACACTTGAAAGATACCTACTCGCGGCAGCTAGGATCTTTTGTGCGTATTCTACGCTTCGTGCTCATCATTTCAGCCCTCGGTTCGGCGTAGCGGATAATTTGAATAAGCGGACAGCGGGACCTTCAGGGCCTCAATGAGGGCCCCTTTTCAAGGACTAGGTGGCGATAATGCGGCCCCATGTGCTCTGCGCAGCCATTGTAACAACAATATGCTGCTCTCCAGTCTCCTCTATCTCTTCTCCGCGCTTCGGCTCGAAAGAGCCGGTAAGGGTCACCAGAGTTCCCACTGCAGTTGCGCAGTGGGAACAACAGCAGCATCTCTTACCCCTCCATGCGCAGCGACTGCACACACGGAGCATAGCCTTCGTACCGACGCATCAGAGGAGCTCCGAAGTCACCTGGTCTAAGGCAACACCACGGGCCTTACACGGAGAATCTCGGTCGCAAGCCAGACGATCCTCACGTCGAGCGGGGGAGACAAGCCCAGATGCTTGCAGCACGGCTATGCGAGCGGCCCCCGAAGGCGTCTCTATGGATTTGGGAGCCCCTAAATGGTCTTCAGAGGCGGCAAAAATGCAGGAAGCTGCGGATTTTGAGGGTTGGGGGCCGGTGTTGTCTTTGGACAGCGAGCAAGACGCTTCCCCACTACAGGCCCCCCTGAGGGAGGCCAGCGTCTCCCGGCTTCCGGGCACGATAGACGTACACTTCAGTTCCCCTCCTGGAAGCTCTCCTTCTGAGGGGGCCATTTGTGAAGACCCCGCCGACGGCTTGGCTCAACAAAAAGGGAGCTGGAGGCACTTGCAGCTGCCCCTTGAAACGTTCCTTTTCTTAGCCGTTGATTCTGAGGCCGACGCACTGCGCTTCTTGAAAGAAGGGGCCTCCGTTATGCTGGGAAGTGCTCACGCCTCTTCAGGGAGCCCTTCCATGGGCCCTGTCGGAGCCGGCTTTTATGAGCTCAAGTTGGCTGAAGCCTTATTCACCGAGGCCGCTGCAGCCGCTGTGCAGCGGAGGGCAGCAGCGCAGTCGGCGGCTCCAAAGGGAAAGAGTGGATTCGAGTCCCTTAAAAAGGCGATCAAAGAGTTCTTTGCGGCGTTGTACCCCCGAGTGGCGGAGGAGAGGCACCGGCAACAGAAGCAGCTCCTGCAACAGCAGGACCCTCTGCTGTGCAGGGTGGCACCTATCTGGCAAGACTTCAGAGCAACGCTATTTTCTCACGACGAACTCCCGCCGTTCGAGCGAGTTCCTGTGGTATCCGTCCGAGAAGGGGGGCCCCTGTGGGATGTGCGGCGGGCCTCCGGCGTTCAAGGGGCACCAGGCAAGCCTTCCTGCAGTAGGAAGCTGCTTTTGCGGCTGCCTAAATTGGCCTTGCATGAAGCCCTCCTCACGCCTTTGCAAATCGCGACTAAGGATGCTCCAGAAACTGGAGACACAGCAGCTTGCAGGGGCAACCTGGCGTTACGCTGGGCTGTCCTTTGTGCAATGGTAAGATACAGGGAGATGCTGGATCCTCAAGTGTTGGACCTCATTCCTGATCCCAGAACACCTCGGGGACTTCCTGATGGTTTGCTCACCATAGGTAGGCTCCAATGCCAAAAAGCCAACAATGCTTGAGCTAGATAGATATATATCTGTCTATCTAATGGATAGAGAGGGAAAGCGGGATAAATAGATAGATATATATTTGTATATATAGAGAGAGCCCTCTTTCACGGTACTACAGCACCTCACTGTGTAGCCGCGTATCCGGCGGCAGTTGAAAGGCGCACAGTGGGGTGCGGCAGGTGTCGAGAGCTTGGCCCTTGCTCTGTTACTGCATGTGTGAAGACGTTGTTACAGCTCTGTGAGTTTCTGCTTTTCTCTTACCCATTTACAGGTCTCAGTGCTGCTGCCCGCCAGCGGCGGCTACGACTGCTGCAGTCTATAGCCCAAGCATACCCTGTTGAATACGGAGGCCAGAGTCAAAGCAGGAACCTTAGGACTCGTAGCGCAAGCCCCCTGTGGATCCTACCCATGGGAAGTGCTGTGAAGGCGTGGATGGAAACCTCGACAGACGCTGCTCCAAGCTTCACGGACTATCTGCCCTTCCAGTTGACCCTGTCGCAGCGTCGACAGCTCTCGAGCTGGCTAGGCGACGCAACCAGGCTGTAAGCAGACCCTTCAGGCGTCGTCTACCTAAGCACTCAACGGACCATTGCAGCTTGGCTGGAGTTGCTTACATGCGTGGCGTTGAGCCTGTGTACATGCGTGACAGGGATTTGAACTCTTTGTTCCATGCCGCCAAGCGCAGCGGGGCAGCCGGAGACAACAGCGAAGCCGTGGCCTTACTCGAGGGCCTTCTGCTTTCTTGTGACCAGCGCCCGCCTGACTTGGATGCGATGGAGGAGCAACTGCACAGGGAGCGAACGTATGCGGAGGGAAAACTCCGAGGTCCTCTTGCAGCTGACAGCACGACTGCAGGGGCCCTATTAGCACTGCCCGCCTTCGTAGAAGCCTTGATTCTAGACGGGGTGGATGCAGGGGCACGCGTGATCGCTCCACTAATGGCGCAATTGAACCAGCAAGCCCAGAGCCTCGCTTCCCAGCTGGGTCTTCCCTCCGCTGACGGCAGTCTCCGAGAAGACGATGCCAGGGGCACTAGGCCAAGCAGGACCGTCTCAAGGGCGCAACTTCTCGAGCAGCGACGCGAGTTTTTGCTATTGCTCAACACCGTTGAAAGACGAATGCTTATGGTGAGCCAGCACGTGTCGCCGCCGCCGCACTGCGCTGCAAGTCGCGCATGTCTGCTGGTAGAGTCTTGCCGCGATCAATCACCATGCAGTGTGCTCGAGCAGACGCGCCGACAGAATAGCCGATCTTGCCAGAACCATCCTTGCGTCGTAGAGCTCTAATGCATGGGAGGGCTTCCTGCGTCTCAGGCAGTAACGGAGGCTCTGGAGGGCTCTATTCTGGGGGGCACTGGCCTGCACGCTCGCCGACTGTCCCCAGAACCGGAAGGGCCTTTGCCGGAAGATGGCGAGGAGGCTGCGGTGCGGACCTTTGTAGAGGCTCAAGTCTTCCTAAGGGATCTCACACACAGCATGCGGAAGACCCTAATGCTTCCCAAGGGGCCACATGAAGCTCATGCCGAGGTGACCGCCGCCGCTGCCCCCGTTGATCACCCTGAGGCCTCAATCCCGTTTCCGTCATTCTCTGACTTGCTGACGGTTTCTGAGGGCTCAAATCCATTAAATGCGGGGCGGCCTACGCTCGCAACGTCGAGTGCCCTGGCCACGGCGGCCGCTCGCCTTTACGCTTTCTTCCAAGTGAACTGCTTTGGAAGGAGCCTTCCGGACTCGCTTCGGCTGCGCATCTCTAGGGGCCTTAGTTCGCCCACAGCGGCATCGTGTAGGCTTTTTCGGGAACTACATGACGGCAGCCTCAGGGCCGAGTGGACGATACACATTCATCCAGATGTGCACCATCTGCCTCTGCTTGGTATGTATGCCCCCATGTAGATCAGGAGCCCTGGCAACACCAGTAGCATGAAGCGTTAGGAGCGGTAGCAGCAGTGAGTAGAAGGGAGCGTTAGCCGCAGCCGGCGTCCACACACCACGTTTTTAGCTGTGCTCTGTCCCTTCATTTGGCCCATGTTGGGGGCCACAGCAACCCTCTTTCGCTCCTGCGCGGATCAGGAGATGCGCTGTCTCGCGTCTCGAGGCGTTTCTGCAGCATCGTCGCTCCTTTCCTCGATGTTCACGATTTACAAGGACTCAGTGCTCACCCCTCGAGCCCTGTTGCCTCCGGGCGTCCCTCCATTGGAGGGGGCGAGCGAGGAGACAGAAAGTTGGGACGCTTCTTCGCCTTCCTGCTGCTGCAAAGCTGTGCGCCGATGGCAAGCCATCAGGCGAACGGCGGAGAGAAATGCATGGCCGTTTTACGTGGGTCTCCAAGGCGGAGAGCCGCTACAGTTCTCACTCGCAACATCCATCTGCCCACTGCAGGAGGGCCCTGGAGACCCTGCTTTGGTATGCGGCTCTCCGAGGCCAATGCTTGATATTCTTTCTGCCAAACCATCAGCTTCAGTTGTGCATGCACAGGTGGGGAGCTCGGGCCCCCACCGTCTCCTTTCCCTACGCACGGCAGTGCCCATAGGCTCATCGGGAAGCGTCAGCGCAGCCATGGCTCTGAGTGCTGCGGAGACAGAAGTGCTGCTCAGGGAAGCTAAGGATGAAGCCGAAGGAGAGAAGATCCTCCGGGCCCTGGAAGCTTGTACGGTGAGAAGGCGGTGTAGTGAAATGCGTTCAAGAGGCGCGTTCCCTCCAGCCTCAGTGAAATAGCACCAGCCCACGGCGGGAAGGCCCCGTTTCCTCTAAAAAGCCTCAGCGATAAGTCAGTTCCTCAAGGATCGTGCAGCCCAAGGCTGCGTAGGGCACAAGGTATCGGTGCAACAGCTCCTTCAGCAGCAGTAGCACTCTAGCCTTTCAACGCGGCTTGCTTCAGAGACTTGATGCGAACATGCACCTTGCAGATCTGGCCGTTCGTGTGATTCCCGCTTCAGGCAGAGAGGTATGAGGGTGCGCGACTGCGAACTCCACTGTTGGATCGCTTGGTGGAAGAAGGCATTGAGCCAAGAAGGGCTTTACTCCTCCTAAACACGCTGGTAGAGAGACAAACGGTGCTTCCTTCGAGCGGGGAGATCAGCGAACTGATGACGGCTGCGCATCCGGAGACTGCAGGGTCGCCTGTAGTTGTGCCCAGACCCAAAGTAGAGGGTGCCCTGGCCAATCTTTCTCGAAACTGGGAAAAGGGTTCCGTACATTTCCTGCCCCTAGTGTATGCACTGTGGGCAGGGGAGAGGAGCGCTGCAGCAGGGGCTGCAGCTGCTGGCGCTGTGTCTGTAGCAAAGGAAATGGGGGAAGAAGGCCTTCCAAAGTCTGTGGAGGCAGGAAGCGAAAGCAGTTCCCTAGATACGTGGGCCTGGAAGGTTGCCGAGAAGCTGCGTCGTGACGTAAGCTTCCAGAGAAGGACCAGAGAAAGCAGCAGGTTCTGCATGGCCGTGGCTACGGGGTGTGCGAAAGGGTGGCAATAGGACGACGGAGCTGTGCAGACACACAGGGCTCAACAACGAACTGAGGGAACGGTGGAGGCTGGCTTTGCAAGTAAACAGAGGGAGCAAGGCAGAACGTTCTTAGCACAGAACGCTTCCATAGAAACCGCAGTGCATCCTGGTCAATTTTGGGGAGTGTTGGGCGGTACTGTTGCGTATCGTCCGTGTTCTCAGGCTACGGGTGCCGCCTTTCTGCTGCGGTGGCTTGAAGGCCACACCCGCGGATACCAGCACTCCAGCGACTGCCTCCAAGCTGGTTCAACTGGAGTTGATCTACGGGGCGTTGTCTCACAGGGGCCTTCAGTCCCGGAGGAGGGCTCCCCTGCAGCCACTAAAGCTCTTTTCCAGGAAGGCCTTAAGTATCTTGAGGACCTGCATGTCATCGAGCACCAACATCAACATTCCCAGAGACTGATGACGATGCATCATTTGTTGCACAGCACGAATAACCAAGAAGGGCTTGCTGAGGCCGTAAGTCAGATCTGCGCTGGTCAGATGCCTTCCAAGACTAAGGATTCGGACTCCCAGCTGTTAACTGAACAGCCTGATGAGGCGCCGAAAGCTGTGGAGGAGACGCAAAATGCAGTCAAGGGAGAGGCTGCCTTACGAGGTGCTCTGGAAGACAGCGCGAGGCGCATCGTTGAAGGATCAGGACGAGATGCTGTTGTAAGTTAGTTTGACTCCGATTTACCGTACAGATTTTCAGGCAGCTCTGCCGTAGAAAGCCGACAGCCTCGATCATGACCTTGCTGTAGTTCGGTTGGCTGGGGACCTTGAAGCTGCATTATTTGCTGACTCCTCTTTGAAACTGAGAAGAGCAATCCTCGTATTGATGCCTCTGCAGGCTCAGCAGTTGTACGCCATGTTCAACACGAAATGCTTCTCAAGGGCCTTGCCACCAAGTCCGCAGTTAGTTTTTGCTGATCCAAATTCCATTACCGCTGCACGGGGGACTCTATACAAGGCTTCTTCGCCACCAGCTGTTCTTGCCAGCCACTATGCTGCCGTTGGAGACTTTCGCCAACCACCTGTAATCTATGTAGGCACTCTCACACTACGTCCATGGAGCCGAGGATTAGACTTTAGGATCTGAAACTTGGGGAGGTTGGCGGTCTTTGTTCAGCAAGGGTGGGGGCTTGTGGTTGTGTAGTCCGAAATTATGCCATTTCCTCATCAATTGACATGCACTCTGCAATCTCTTGCGTAGCCTACAATTGGAGTCTTTGGTCTATGACTGAGGCATGCACGAAGCTGGTATCTGTGAAGTGCTGCTGCCAATTTGAACAGATTCACCCAGGTGTCCGCGATATCTTCTTGCTGGCTCACGTACTGCTGCAGCAGATGATGCAGCTGATGGGGCGAGTTTATCAACCCTTCACAACACTGGGTGTCGAAACACCCCCCGAGTTGCAAAAGCACATCACAGCGAGTCAGCTAGCTCCTCTGGCAGATAAATATGCCACTAAACTAGCGAAGGCACCTATTACTCCGCCGGCTTCAGATGGCCTCCAGAGAATCCAGAGTCTCGCAAGGCCAGAACCTCTAGGGCAAGGCGAACCAGAAGGATTCGTTTCGCTCTCTCGCTTCTTTCAAGCCTCCACAGCTTTACCTGCGCTGCTGAGGGAGTCGGGTAAAATTAGTGAAGATGCGGCAGCAAAACAGCAGCAAACACTTCAGGCGGCCGCTACAGCACTAGCAAGGGCTAGTGCCAAAGGCACCGGAAGAACTCCCATGCAACACAACGCTCTGCATCTTGTAGCTGCCGAGGCAGCAGAAACCGCCTCCGCAGGAAGCTCCAATCCAGACGATATAAATCCTGCGGCATTCCTAGAAGCCGTTGAGTTTGTACAGATGGAGGCTGCGCGCCACTACGCTCGAGAGGGGACCCAGAAGTTGCCAGTAGTCGTGGCGGCTCCCGGAGAAGACGAAGGAGATCAGGCTGGTGAGGAAGAAGCGACCTTCGAGAAGTCTGAAGGGGCAAAGGCAACGCAGAGGAACTGGCAGGCGCTTCTAAGTACTGAGGAAAGCATCAGGTGAACCCAGGTTGTCCTCTTTCTGAGCAGTGTCTGCACGTTGGTATGACTCTGTGTCCAGAAAACTTGATACACGGCTGTGGGTAGAAATAGAATGCAGATCTGTATTTGTGTATTTGTGTTTTGCCTCTGCAAATCGTCCCGGCAAGGTTCTTGTCGGCATAGGTATCTATGCATATAGACAGAGCAAGGGATATATAGATGCCAACAGATCAACACAACAGCTGAACATAATAGGCATGTTGGTTTGATTTTCAGACTGGTGAAGCACGCGCTGCTCAACAAAGACGGCCAGGGCGGTACATCCCTGCTTGGAGACCTCGTTGAGTCTGGATCTACGTCGTTAGAACGGGGCATTGAGATCCTGGTGAGTTGCACGCATATTTTAGCTTCCATGATATTCGCTCTCAAATGTGTGTGCGCGTCTCGTAGCGGCGCATATGCCGCAGATGAACTTGTTGCTTGTTGCATCTGTCGGAAGGAATGCCGTTTCGAATATTGCTATGCACCTCATCAGAGTGCATTGGGTTTCGGTTCAGGCCAATGCGTTGGGGCCCGCGGAGGGAGAAGCTTCGAGAAGGCGGTGATGTCGGCTATCTTCTTGCATGTGAAGCCTGCTGGTTACTGGATTACTGTGCATGCAGTGTGCCCCCTTTTCTCTACGGCGGCGATTTCCGAGTCAGTGGCTCATCTACTCACCTACGCTAATTGCCATCTCCTGTACCACAAAAACGTGTAGTACAGGTTCGCGGATAGCGACTCAATTATTGCCTTTTGTTAAGGTGTCTCGTAGTAACGTACACAGCTCATAGGACTAGGGGACGCTGGCTCAGGGAAAAGATGCGCATATCATGGCGCTTCCTTGTCTACCTGCTTCGAGTTGACCCTTGGGTAACCACAGAAAACAGGTGACCGGTGGTCTAGGTGCACCTAAAACCAAAGGGCTTATCTCTTTCGACTATGATCTAGCTCAAATAAGCCTCTACGCCTGGCGAAGATAAGTGTTTGACTTCGCACAAGCATAGTGCTAGTGGCAAAGAAGATGCTGCAACCGTGACTGCACAAAAATACACGAGGTCGTGTGGCAAGCCCCATATTTGGCATGCTGTATTACTTAGGGGTCGCAAAGGATGCATGCTCTGTGTCCCATTAGACCGTTGATCACCTATAAAATGCAATGCATGCTACGGACGCCTTGGCCTCACCCTCGCTCCCCGACGAAGCTGTACATACTCAGGGGTTAGCACGTTGTGTGGAAACGCAGACTTCGGCGTTCTACAGCGTACCGTCTAAGAAGTGCGTAAGTTGTGCAACAGCAATCGTGCATGTTGGAAAGGGAGTTTTCCTTTGCCAAACGCTGTATGGTAAGACATCTTTAACATGCCAATGAAGTCAGCGTGTACCCCCTCGTCTAACAGGGATGCCACGCACGCTCAAATTCATAGCACCCAACCTCTGCAGTGGCTGCCAGTACTAAAAGCCCTGACTAATATCATGGCTACCTGACGAGGATCGTGTAGGCGATTGGATTTATCTTTGCCGCGTGGAATAGTTGTCACACGGAAGACCTGTTGTTCTTTGCCTCTAAGCCGCAGGCAGCGTATCCTTTGCTTCCCAGGCTACTTGACCTTTGCGCATTTACTTGCCAGGAAAGCGGGATACAATCCAGACTTTGCATATCATGCGACCGAAGGAATACCCCTGTAGATTCATGCGCAGTGGCGACATGTTGCGTCCATTAAAACGACAGAGCAGGAAGCCTCACGCTGCATTAATTTCTTACGCTGATGTTTTACACTGCTTTTTTTGGAGTCCCCCAAGTGTCCCAGTAAGCCAATAATTCGGGAAACCCAACAGCTATGCGCAGAGCTGCGTGTCGTAGAGTCAAATTCGCGGCGTACGCCGGTTCGCATTGCAAATTCCTAAATCGATCATCGGATGATCGTTTTTTATCGGCAACTGATTGCTTTGACCACTTAAACACTAATACTCTTAGTTCTTCTACTAAATGGTCACCATCTGGGGCGTGTGCATGCACAGCATGTGCACTAGGGCCCCATCTGCTTGGAAGTAGCGGTGGCACATGTTAAAAGAGAGTAGTCAGCGTGATAGGAGAAACCTCCCAATAGCTAAAGAAATCTACTCACAACTGCACCTCATGCCTTCACATCCAAGGAAGGGGCATACCACGGTGCTATTGCGCTGAGCGGAGCTCGGCGGCGCTAAATCCACAAGTGAAGAGCTGTTTGTACACCGCACATTGCTGCCACTACGGTGTCTCCCTAGGCCTTCTGGGGCTCTCAGCTCATTGGTATGAAGGGGCCATCACGCCCATTTCAATTCCCTGAGAAACTTGCTGCTGTAACTGAGAATAGTCGTACTGTGTGGGAATATCCTGGCCACCCTGTGCCCCACCAGGCATAGATGAGAACGTTTGCGTGTTGATGTACTGGGGAGGCTGCTCATGCGCGTACTCAGAAACTGGCTGGTAAGACTCCGAATGAGGGGCCTCTGTGGGCATGATGTCGGTATTGATGTCGCGTGAGTGCAGCTGAGGCGCCCACTTAAGCAGCAACGGCTCGAAGAGGAATGACCAGTAGCAAGACACAGCGTAGGCTCCAGCGGTGAAGAACAGCATGAAAACTGCTCCATAGCCGGTGAAAATCATCAGCATCACTGCACAGAGAGACATCCACAACGAAATCAGGGGTTTGTTCCGTGGCAGCTCAGGGCCATGGCTATGGCCATGGCCATGAAGCAGAGAGGCGCAGCGAGACCCCATTTGCACTTCGCAAAAAGCCCATGATGAAATCTACAATATCTGTGTACACAAGCTTACTAGAAAGCCCTGCCAAGGAGAAGAGGGTGAGCATGGTCCAAGCAAGCTCCTCGAAAGTGCCCTCATCATGGTAGCATTCGAGATAGAAGAGAGCCCAGCCGTAGGTGGTGAGGGCGATGGAATCAAGGAGGTTAGCCGCAGCAAAAATAATCCACTCAGATTTGGTAATGTTGAACTTTGACCACCAGAGCGTACTCAGGCTGTTGTACAGGTACAGATATTCTCCGAGGCGGAGCATCACTGCCAACAGGTCTAGAGTCACCGCCGCAGACAGGATCTTACTGCCAGTGCGGAACCCCTTGGTCCACCTGAAAAAAAGCGAATACAAATTTGGGGTTTATTCTATACACCTCAAGTGCGGCCTGTTATCCGTGGACAAAGGGGTCCTGCGAAGCGACTGCTTTAGCAGCAGGCCTTGCGTGTTGAAAGGAACGCACTTGGAGTCGTCAGCTACAAATGACTGGAAGAGGCACAGGCCAAGAGTGCCGGCGAGCTGCACAAGCATCAGGATGGCCATAGAGAGGTGAAATCCGTTGGACATATCCGGGTGTGAGTGGAAGGTGAAGACCCATCTGCCTCCGAAACCGAGAAAGAAGAGCGACATCAGCGCCATGGAGAGGGCCTTAAGACTGAACGATGTGCGCAGGAGCTTGGTAGTAAGGAAAGAGATCATGGGCGTGTGATCCTCTCCCCTGGGTGAAGGCTCCTCGTCATCCTGCATCATTGGATCCTGGTACTGCGCCATCTGCTGCGCCACGGCGTGCTGCTCCACGACAGCATCGTCGCCGTCTACACCGAGGTTGAACATCTTCCCGGAGTACACAGACACCCGATGCAAACCACCCGCACTGGGACTCCAGTAAAACCTTTAAAACTGCCCTCAGATTGAGAAGACAGCAGTTTGATCTGCAGCGTAAGCGCACATTGGAACACATCGGGCACGGTATAATCCACTCCAGGCCCGAAGAGCAGCATCAGATGCGCAAACATCCGTAAAGAGCACTAATCACGGTTTTTACTCCAAGACCAGCTATTCAGAGCTCTCATGTACGTCAGCGTGTGCATCTTCAGCGTCCTCCCCATCATGCAGTATGAACATGGAGCCCAGAGAGCTGCAACCACTCGGGCCAGTCACCCAGCAATTCTTCAGGGGCCAGCTAGCCTAATATTTGCAATGAAAAGAGACATCTTAAAAGTGATCGAACCAAATTGACTTTGAAATTTGGGGGAAATTGAGGCAGTAACAGCCAGAGGGCCCAAGGCTCGGTCGGCCACAGCGTGTCGGCTGCGGGAAGCAGCGGCAAGCCGAAAGAAAGACCACTATACTACGCACACTTACATCGACGAGGGCAATCCCCTAAACTTTTAAAATAATAAAGACAATGGAATGACGGGTACGACTTCTGTTTGTGCAACGAAGCGAGTCCTCTGTCTGCCTAGTCGGCTACCGCTGGACGCGGCCAGAAGCTGCGTCTGTCCCTCTGTCGGCAAGAGATCACCCTCATGCACTGGGTCAGCCAAAAACGTTCTGTGTTCGTCAAAATTTAAAGCTTGGTTCACTAAAGGCAAACCTTAAAACCCCTCACTTTAAATAAGCGAACAATAGGAGCAATGGCCCATTGAACTTGTTTTACTCCAGCCGGCAAGAAAGCCTCACGGAGTGCTTCTGTAGCTTGCGGGGCCTTCCACCCCTTCTACTCAATCTATCTCGTTAGATTATTTAAAAAAACGAGAGGCTTTCCTTTGCCACGGACTCCATGGGCAGAAACATGAGCGTACACTCTAGAGCTACCTTGCTGAGGGCAGTGCACAACCCCAGGGGTCAAGGCCACTTCAAATTAGCCCTTCCTTTAGCCAGTCAGAAGGCTGACACTTATTATGGCTTGCCATATCCTTGCTGGTCTCATATAAACATGCATGTCCCAGCTTGGGAGGCGTGTAGTGATTTAGAGGAGCCCACCTTTGCGTCAATCTAGGCTTGGGGCTGTAGCGGCCTAAGCTACGCCGAAACGCTTTCTACCACCGTGCTCAGTTTTAGCCAAGAATTAGTAGCCAATTGACTAGCTGGCTTGTTTGCCTGTGTAACTCATCCAGGGCAGAATACTTTTAACTTGACTAAGGGAGACACACGGCTAGATGCGTATTCGCTAGATGCCATGTGCAATTAAGTGTGAATGCTAGAAGTGCTTGGAGGGAGCAGCAAAACGCATCGGAAATGTCGACTTTTCCCATGCCGGGAACTCTGAGGAAGGTGGGCAGGGAGAGGCGGGAGTTCTTTTGGGAAGCACTCAATAACTACCTATCAGATTTTTATCGACTCTGGTGCTTAGTGCCTTTCTACGAGGACCTTGGATGGAGCACTGAAAAAATCCGCCTTATGAGCGGCAGCAATGGAGAATTTGGACTTTGCAGTCAGGGGTACCCCCCTAGAGTCACTCGCACTCTTCCATCCCTATTGATAGTATTTAACCATATGCACTGTTAAATCTATCGTGCTACGCGCAGCAAATACGTCAACTGTAGTAGGCGTTCTAAGGTCGTTGACTAAAGAATTTATTCTTTGGTATGGCTGCTCACAAACCTAATTTAATGCAAAGTATCTTCAGCTCAACACGATGCGAATCAATGTTGTGTGCGTGTGCCCAAGATATTACGCGCAACTAGCTGTGAATGCTTGGAGTGCTTATAGGGTGCATCAACACTCCTCCAACTGCCCTTCTCACCTTATGGAGGAACTCTGAGAGGGGAAGGAACAGAGAAGAAAGAGCCATCATGTCCCCAATGATTTTCTATTAAGCCTTTTATGACTCTGAAGAGGATTGGACCCCTTTGGGGACTGAGACCAAACATTACATTTGTAAGCACTGCAAAATGTGAAGTAGCTTATCGCTAAGGCCCCAGCCTAGTAACCACTATCAAGCAGGGTTAAGAAACTTGCAGGTTACCAAAGGACCACAAGGCTCAACTGCACCCCAATACGCGCGGCATCTCTAGGCTACGTAGCTCCTCCGCTATCCTTCTGCCTTTGGGCTCTCTTCGACAACCCGCTCTTGGAATGACGATTATTGGTGTGTTCTGATGCTTGCGCGAGCCTTTCCCAAAACGGTGGTGTGGCAAGGATCTTCAATGTAATTACTTTGCTCAGTTTGCCTTAAATTCCTTGAATAGTTTTTCTTTAGAAAAGCATCAATTTTAGCATGTTTTAGGAAACACTGGGACCATTCCATGCAAGTGTTCCATATGTGGTTCTCCGCTTTTTCACGCGCACTTTGCCGGCTGCTGCACGCTTGGAAAACAAACTGCAGCACCAAAACAAAGCATCCTCGGTACTTGATTCAGTGCCACAGGGTAGGAGCTAACATTACACAAAATCAGCACTTAACGACTGTTCTGTCGTCAACGATAGGTTTTGCATGCACTGTTGTACATAGCCCAAGTTGGGTGGTTGGGTTGATAGCTCCTTATTGGCCAGTGAACGGAAGTGCCACTTCTGCAACAAGCAGCTAGCCAGCGAAAAATTTTTGGCTTCTTATCCTTTAATCTTGTCCAGAATTAAACTAAATTTTCTTGCTAAGCTTAACTATGAGTCAATACCGTGAAATTATAGAGGAAATGTGGCATAACGAGCGTCCCCATGAAGTTTACAGTAGCGCAAGGTCCTTCTGTACTAACGATATAGGTGGCCATGCATTTGCACTAACTTTTTGTAGAAACTAAAACCTCGGATAGACTACAGACGCACAGCGCCCCTAGTTCTTTTAATTTACGTGCTGAGAGCACATTTTCGACTGCGGAAAATAGCTGGACGAGCGATTTCAGTAGTTTCACACTATTGGGAGGCTAATGTTTTGCCAAAAACGCGCAAATTCAGAAGCCTTTCGGTGCTTTGGGGCACACCCTCGGGCTGGTACCGGAAAAGAACGAAAGTTGATGCACTTGTGTTAACTTCTGCCTGCTGAAAATGGTCACTGCGAAGCAGACGACCCTGACGCCTCAGCCTGCCAAAGTCATTGACAAACTGCACGAAATAATCGTCTACATACGCAAGCTTGAGAATGCCTTTATGACACTTTTAAACTTGATGCTTTGACATAGCTGCAATGCATCAGCCTTCCCTCTTCAGGTCACAAACTGAGTTTTCTCAAGTAGCCTAAGAACGCAATGATCCTGGCAAACTCAAAAATGAAATTGTGGTAATTAGCTGTAAGCCAATAGAGCGTTGTAGTGTCCTCACAGGGGCGTAAAGCTACTTATTTATTGCTTCAACTTTTGTCACATCTGACTCAGTTCCTGCTGGTCAAACACGAAATTGCAAGAGAACCATTGTGTTAAAGAAAAACTAGCACTTACGTGCCTTCATATAACACTGTGTACCTTGCAACAGCTGAGCCTAATCCCCTAGGTTCTGTACGTGCTCTTGGACCCATGAGCTAAATAGAAGGCGTCATCAGTGCAGAGAGCCATCCATCATATGCACCGTCTCTAGTACAACCATTTAAATGTTTCATTCACAAACTGGTCGCCATTTTACGGTTAAAGCTAGCCAGCAGTCGTTTATGCACCTCTTTGGAGAAGGTATAATCCTAGATTTGTTGCTGGCTTAGGTACCTTCCGCGGTATGACTCCCCAATGTACTACATTGAGGGCATCACCAACGCAGTCACCAAGATGCTCTTGCAACGCCTCTGCGGTCCACACTTATGCAGCACAGCCGCTATTGTGTGTAGTGGTTCCGGTTTTTGAAGTTACGTGCATTCTATGCTTCGTCATCAATGCATCCTCTTTTCATTCAAATGCAGAATGACGGGCGGCTAAAGGACGAAGAGTTTAAGGGACTACTTGCTGCGGCTCAAAACAAGCGAGATCTCCGTCGCTTGTAAATCTGGTCTTTGCTTCGCAATGCCTTTTTGCGCAAAGCCCTTTGTCCTTTTCTTTCTGGGATGGAGGATCGTACACTCCTTTGAGAAGCTCTCCCGGTCCTTCTGGTGGCCGAAGGTGCGTCCAGCAGAAGAGCATGCACTGGAATGCCCTCAGTTTTGGCGGTTGAAGCCAGTTATTTCTTTTAAACCGAGCTCTTTGCAACGCTTTCCTTTTCCCCCTTGGATGTGAACCGATCTACCTGTGGTCACCACTGCTGAACTGCCGGGTTCTAAGGGTTAAGAAAGCATC
Organism: Cyclospora cayetanensis; assembly: GCF_002999335.1. NCBI lineage: Eukaryota > Apicomplexa > Conoidasida > Eucoccidiorida > Eimeriidae > Cyclospora > Cyclospora cayetanensis. Next base: position 35,994 of record NW_020312135.1, on the reverse strand, counting down.
TACGTCGTTGCCAATAGACCCATCAAATATGCCCATTTTATCACTTGCTTTTGCTCTGTCACAGGCTCCGAAAGTCGCTCAATTATTCTTGATCGATATATATCACCTCCCCTAATTTCCTGCGAGTATCATTACGAATAGGATTCCCCAGCTCCTTAGTGCCTTCTGGCCACTATGACCAGCAAACAAATCTTGCCAATGATCTGACTACTTCGAATCATCCTCAGGCAGATGGGCAAAGAGAGCCCACCATCGCACTCTTTGGCAGTATTTGCGATTTTATGCTTTCCTAACTGCAATTGCTTGGTTTTACTTCCGTACTTTTACTGAGTAAGCTTCGATTCATCAGCGAATTCGGATACACGTTGCTCTCCCGCATCCCTGGTCTCTGCTGAGGAGGCACTCTCTTATATAAGTAATTAATGCGTGTAGCAAAGTCGATTATAAAGCCTCATAAAGCGCGTAAGGAATAACTCAAAGCAAACATACCCCAGAGTGCCTGCGCATGTATCCAAGGTTGAGAATAAATTGAGAATAATTGGCACCTTTTCAAACAATATACATCAACGAATTTGCCTGTTTGAGGCAGAGCATGCACGAGCCAAGGGAGAGAAACCCAAAAGCGCAAGCGGTGCCTCCCTTGGTGCCTATGGGTGCGGGCCAAACACAGCTGCACATTCTCCTGCGCGCAACGAAGGACGCAGCTTCTCCTCTGTCAACCACTAAGGTTGGTGTTCCCAAGCTCAGTGCACAGGAGGTCCGGTGTAGTGTATCCCAAGCGCTATGATCTTAGAATCGCTGCCTGTTTGGAAAAGTCTGCGAATAATTGGGGCAGATTAGAAGTTTTACAGGTAGGCTATAACAATTTTTCCCCTGCACCTTGAAGTTTTATGAGAGGCAACAGAGCAATGAAGAACACTGATTCACTAAAACATCGCAAATCATCCTAGCCACACAGCCGCAAGTTTCCTTTGCTTACCTTGCAGCTGGTGGAGCCTTCCAATCAGCCAGAACCAACTATCCAGGTTTGAAACACACACCCGACCTCTGCGTATAAGAATTTCTTGGTCTCCTCTTCTGGGCTTTGCGCATACATTCGCGTGCTCCAGCCAGTCGTTTTCTAGCTTCTTACCCTGAAATCAAGAACTGCTAACTCTGGACCACCACAGTCACTCACTGATTGGAAAGGAGCTCCTTAGGGTGAGCCAGGGATGGGGGGGAGAAACGGGTAGAAGAGTATGCTGTTGTATTGCAGACCCGCTAAGTGGAGGAGAGAAAAGGAGGCCAAGCAATTGTATTTGTGAGAGCTTTAGAGTTGCAAACACTACAGGAATGTGCGGCTGCTTGGCTCTGTTTGCTAAGCAGCCTGCGAATGTTTCGCAGGCCTCAATTCATGGCCTAATTGTAGGCGCGCCACAATGGCGGGCCAGAATGCACTAACGAGCTATCGACTTCTACTCGTAATAATACTCCTGGAAAATTCATGGTAATTTCCGACACAAGTTAGAATGATTGAGTGATCTTTAAAGAACCGATAGAGCCGGAGCAAGTGATAAGCAGCCCTTCGTCCGTAGCCTGACCGCACCGCTGCGCAAGCATTAATTCATGGCAAGTAAACTTCAACTCCTGAATGCCACTGTTGTAAGGACGCGTTCCCAAAGTAATTTAGCACACTAGTTCTGCTTGGAGCACCAATATACCCTCTGATAGAGGGGGAGGAATCGCCGTGATTAGAGCTTGGCAAGAATCGCTCCTATCATCCTCCTAGTGCACCAACAGACGAGTAGACCCTGACGCTCGGAAAATGTGAGCTTGACACAGCTTCTCTAGGGCAACAGGAAGAGGCCAAGGCTGGCATCAATTGATTGCCGGATCTGTTAAAATTTCAAGTTCCTGTAGTGCTAAAAAGTGAGTTTTGCTCATGTTTGCCGTCTGTCTTTGGACCTAGATGCCTATTGAAGCCTAGGCCTTGCCATTTTCCGGTACCTGAGATACCAGTTAAGAACAGCTGCATCCTTCCTTGCTTCAGTAGCAGGCGCTGAAATAGTCCTTGCGCAACTTGTTGACTCGGAGTGCAGAGACTGTTGCGAAATCTGCGGGCAATGGTTCCGTGTTTGGCTGCCTGGGGGCGCAAGTCTGTAAAGTTTCTATCGCAGCGCTGCCATCTACATGTTCGAGTTTACCGGCTAACTCTCTTGTTATTTTACTTGGAAGGTTGCGATGGCTATCTTCACTAGAGAAGGTTTTTTGGCGGGCGTTAAAATGCACTTGGTAGCAGGCCCAGAAGACGTTCAGCGCGATTCAAGAGGTGTTGCGGAGCTCTGTTGGCTGAGAAAGCAAATTATTGTTTCTCTGTGAATGCAGCTTTCATGTGCAGTGTGCGTCGAAGTAGGGAGATCAGCCAACCTCAGGCAGGCAGCTAAGTCTGAAGGGATCCTGATTTGAACATAGCGACTAATTCTGCATTCGGAATTGTTGCAGCATGAGCTAGATTTGAGGCAAACTGCACAACAGAGTTACATGAAGAGCTGTTACATCTAAAAACATTTGGTTGACTCAAAATTTTACCAAATCCTTGTTGCGAAAAAGGTCGAGAAAAAATGAACGGCAATCTTCTCATGTGGTTAATTGGTTTTCGTAGCTCTGAGCCAAACAAAAGTAAGCACAAGCGTCTCCTCGCAGAAGCTTCAGGGCAGTATCAGTGCTTGCAAAATCTGGAAAATCCAAGTTGAAACGATATCGGTCCACCGTTGGCAGCCATTCTAGGTGCTTCATGCCCTGGAAGGCACGTGGTTTGAAGGCAAGTCTGAGTTCAGCACTCAAGGTGTTTAGAATGAAGGAGCATTTGTAGGCTATTTCATTCGCTGAATAAAAAACATGGCTTTGCGCCATTCCATATTTTTTCGGAGGGCCTTCATTCTTCGTGGTGACGCACCTCGTCCGAGCAACGTCGTTCCTCCCCTCCTAGAAGATAGCGCACTTACTCCCTAGTTTCACGGTTCTTTACACTAATTAGGCGCGGAATAAAGTGTTACTGATGGCGATCGTCCTCCTGGGGGCGACGCTTCTCTAGAGTATTTAGGTGAATAATGATTTCTTGCTGGAATCAGTTTGCGTCCTTACTGTGGCTATCATCCACTACGGACAAGAGCTTGATAAGCTGCCACAATTCGACTGTTCTCTCCGACACATGCTGCTGTGGAGACCGCTACGGCCCCTGCTTCTGGCAGGGAGGTGTAGTAAAAAGATACTGGAGCTCTTAACCTACCTCCAGCTGGGTGAGACTGCTTCAGTGTTTATCCAGTGTATCCTGGCTGACCACCCATTTAGCAAAATATGCAAGGCTAAGTTGACGGCAGTTGTGCAATTCTCTTCCGTGCTTACTAAGGGCACCTTTAGTACAGGTTGCAGCACACCATCTAAGGTGTCGGAAGAGGGACATTTAACCCTACACTCGACACACTCTTGAAAGAGAATTATTTAATGCTTCCCAAAGCACTCCCTGCTTTCTCTGCCTTCAGTCCTCAGCGTTGTATGAGAGGAAAGAGGTAGCTGTGGTGGGCTTAGGTGCACCCTCCAAGCACTCCGTGCATAAACAGGGATCTGCACGAGGCATCAAGCGAATACGGAAGCAATATAGGGTCTTCCTGAGTAGAGCTAGCATTTCTATACAGAGAACGAGAGATATGAGCATACAAGCCAATTAGCCAATTGTCTACTAATCCTTGGCCAAAGATGAGTAGTGTCGTAGAAAGTGTTGAAGCGCAGCCTACCCAACTACACACTGTAAGAAGAACTGAAAAGTATTAGCATCGGAGCGCCTTTAGGCAATTAAAAGAGGGTAGAGCTGGTTGTGCGGCCCACCAAGAGCCTAGTCAGGAGAGGGGGGCTCTCTGGCTGAGGCTCCCAGCAGATCGGCCCCTTTCCTTATGTGACTCGAAGCACAAGCCCATGGATGAGCTGATGTAAGGCCCCCTCAAATGTTAAGTGCTTTGTCACTCCACTTCCCTTCAGCACTGTGCAAAAGAGCCCTGAAATCACCACAAAAGCGGGAAGCTCGGTGGCCGCTGAGCTCGAAGGCCGTTCGTCCTGCGGGGCAGCGGTCTGCGCGGAAGTCGAAGAAAAAACCGCCGAAGTTGCGGGTGGCCCTGCCAGATCTATTTTGATATTATTTAAAAATATCTATTGAGAGGAGTAAAGCAGTAAGAAATCCAGATTTAGCCCTGCATATCGAAATCTTGTCGCCCCCCACTGACCCCACCGCTCCCCCCAAGACAGCGAAACACGCACCCCCAGCTTCATGATGCCGCCTCCAAGGGGCGTCCTGGGTAAAGATCGAAGACAAGCTCGAGACCGGAGTTCGGGTTTTGCTACTCCTTAGGCTGTGCGTGCTTTATATAGTGTTATTCTCTCCTAGGGGGGCCCTACCACCGGGCCCTCATCTGAACGTGCCCTTGTCCCGCCCCCTGTCGCTGCTGGGCCTTATAGGAGTCTGGACTTTTGGGCACTCCCTCTGCTCCGTGCAGCTCGCCTTCTTTTTGCTGTCAAAAATTATCAGCGATTGGAGCAGCAACGAGGGAAGAAGCATACACAGTGCTTGTCGCGACCCAGCCCCCCCTCCCCCCGATTGTCTCCTGTGGCCGTTGACCGCTCAGCTGCCAAGGGGACTTCTCTCTGAACCATGTGGCTCCCTTGCGTCTCCATACTTACAGGAGTCCCCAAACATCGGGGATGTCCGCCCTCAACAGGCGATGATAGCCAGGGACCGTCCCCGTGCAGCACGGCCTCTGGGGCAGAGGCGCTACTTTGCGAAGCAAACAGCCCCTCTTCGGTGGGAGGCTTACTTTTACCCTTGCGCTTTCCCGACTACTCACTTGGGGGGCCTCCACAGCGCGTGGGGTCCCCTCAGTATCCCTTCACGCAATCAATGAGCCCAGCGAACGCCGGGGAAAAACGGAGTCTGTCCCTTCCGTTTTGTTCCCCCATGAGAGGAGGGCTTCCTGATGGGGAAGTGTGTCAAGGAGAAGGTTTCCTATCCTCTTCAACCGGCTGTAGTCCAACGAATGGGGTCAACCTCGATGGAAGCCTCCTGGGAGAGGCCGCGGCTGCACTCGCGCGGAGGCGCCTCACCACTGGCTTGGGGGGCCAAAGCCCTCACAGGGGCATGAAGGGGCCTTCTCCAGCTCTCGGTGTTGAAGGCGACGAGGGTGCTCCTTTGTCCGCCATTGCCGCGTCTTTGGAAGTGCCGCCCATCATAGAGGGCCTTCTTGCCTCCAACAAGCACGCGGCGTCTGGAGGAACCGTCGCGCAGAGTCCCCGTTCCCTGCTATGGCCGAAGCAGGAGCAGCAGCGGCATCCGCTAGCTGCAGCAGCAGTGCTTAAAGGGGAGAGCGCTGACAAAGGCGAAGTGAAGGACGAGGACGAAGCCACTAGGCAAGGGCCTCAACCCAGCGGCACGCTGATACGCATCCCCGTTTCTTCAACCTTCACAGTTACTGAGGATTCAGACCTCTCCGGATCCACAGCAGATGGCGTATTGTCTTCTTTCGTTGCCGCGGGTTCTCAGCAGCAGCAATGGCCGTCGGCTAATTCGCAAGGATCGCCAGATGACACCTCGCTTCTTCCAACCACCACCACACCAGCAGCAGCAGCGCCCCCTTCCTGCTGCCCCGCGGTGTCTTCCCCCCTCATAGACCCGCTAGGTGATGCGCAGACAACCAGTGTAGAGAATCAAGGGCTGCCTCCACAGGCACAACCGCAGGAAGAGCAGCAAGATGTCCTTCCTCGGCATTCGAAAGTTGCGCGGCGTAAAGACACCGCAGACGCAGCAGTGGCGGCAGGGAGCAACAGCAATGCAGGCGCTCCGAACGATACTGGCAGCAGCTCACCGATTTCAGCTTCAGCGGTAGCTTATCCGAAAGACGCCGTCACCGACTCCCTATTTCAGCACCCGACCCCAGACTTTATTGACTATTGTATAAGGAAGCATCTTCCCGCAAATCCGAATCCTGACAACCTCCCAGGTAAAAAGGGCACTGCGATGGCTGCTGCTCATGCTCCTAGGGGTGTAGCTGCTTGTGTTCTGTATGCCGCCAAGGTTGCAGCTGAAGCAAGGGTTCTTGTCCTCTGGTGTGTCTGTATGTGCATTGCATTCGCTGTCCGCTGCTTGGAGCACCTCTCGTGGCTGCTGTCACCGCGGCGTATTCTGTGCGCAGCTTCATCTCGATTCTGGCGCTGAAATGCTCTGGTGTTTGCTGCAGGCATTCAGCTGGAAAGGCAGCAGAAGCGTTGGTGCGCCTCAGTCTACTTCCGAGGCAACCAGTTTAAAAAGCGATTCTCTTCGGGGCGTTGGGGTACCCTCGGGGCCTTTTACGCAGCCATCGAGTGGCGCCAGGTGCAGTGCCGCAAATTTCAGAAACTCAAGTCGGTGGGGGGAGCCTCTGGGGGTAGCTGCCTGCTACCCGCCGCTGAAGCCTCTTCTACGGTTGGTACCGCCGGAGAGGAGGCTTCAGCTGCCCCCCCCCTAGACGATGGAACGGTAACATTTTTACACCAGCAGCAGCAACAACCTATGGGGTCCTGCTGCTGCCCAGGAGAGACGTTCTTAGGCTCCCCGATCACTCCCCCTGCCGCCACTATGACTCCGCAGCAACCGCCGTTCCAGCCTCTGGACTGTATGCCTTCCCCCTCTGCTCAGCAGCTGGGCAAGGCTGACACACGCAGCCCCTCCCCTGGTGGTGCTGCAGGGGTGCTACGTCCTCGCCGCAGAAACGCTCGGCGTCGCAACTGGGAGCACCCGCAACAAGCTCCTGACACAGAAGCAGCAGCAGCAGCAGTCTCTCCTGCCACCACTGGACAGTCTTCTCTTCAGTCGCCTCTTACGCCGCCTTGCCCGGCGTTGGTGTCTCCCACTCGAAGCAGCATGACCAGCCGACGGCGCTCCAGCCAGCTGCGAGGCGCTTGTCGCGGAGGGGGGGGTTCTTCGAGTCCTCCTGGAGGCCCTGGGGCTTCCCCTTTGGCCATAGAGGACGAAACAGACTTGTCTGCTCCTCCTCCAGGTGATGAGTCTGTGCAGTGGCACGAAGGCTTCCGCCTGCCGTTCGGAACGGAGGGGAGGAATCAGCTCTTGCGACGGTTACGCCAGTTGTATCATTCGGATGTGGCGCATTGGGGCCAGCAACTGGAGAATCACAAAATCGCCTTCTCCAGGGTCCCATTCGCCACTGTTTCTGAGCTGTGGAAGATTGCTCACGTCATGGGCTGCTTCGGCTTCGCTCTGCATCTCAGCAGGAAGTATGCAGGGGGAGCCACCGCCAGGGCCGTCGCGGCTCAGCAGTTACAGCAGCAGCAGCAGCAAGCCGCTGCTGCATCTGCACAACAGAGACACGCCCACCAGCAGCTGCAACAAAAGCGGCAGATAGCGGCCTGAGAAAACGCGGCAAGCCAGCGTGCTTGGGGTCAGGGAACCTGTTGGCTGCGAGTGCTGCAGCAACTTCGGGTCTCGTCGGCAGCAGCGTAGCGAATCTATCCGTTGCCATGGAAACCTCAACGTACATCTCTAGTGACAACGGCTACTGGAGTATCACCCTAAAGGTCCCCTGCGTGGTGGGCACCGCCCAAAGTGGCGCGACAGCCCACCAAAAGTGACGAGGACAGCAGCAGTCGCAGTGGGAATGCCTTTTAGAGGAAGAGGCCCCCGAGGGAGCGAAAAGAGCCGTGAGCTAGCTGTCCAACAGGGTAAGAGGTTAGCCGGTTGCCTTGTTGAGAGTTATTTGCCAATGAGGCTTTTAGCTGCTTTGTGGTCAGATCTGATATGTGTGCCGAAGACCAGAAACATCTGCCGCAGCCGTCTCCCCCGTGTAGTCCGAGACTTTTCAGTCTCCCATCTCGCTTGGTAAAGTGTGTCATATTGCAAAGCCTACTAGACTGAGCCTGCCTTATATGCTGCTCCGAGGCCTTAAGGGGAAACTTTGAAGGCCTCAGTGCGGTCACCGGGGGCTTTGGCAACCTCAGCTGAACAGTGAGGCAGATGCTGTCGGCTACACGTTTGTTTTACCGCTTGTGTCTTAACTAGTGAAGTCCAACTAGACACTCTGCCCACGGGGCACGCCACAGTGCGAACTTGACTTTGCTGACTAAGAGTTGTGTAAGCCTACTTAACTCTTGCAACGCCAAGAACATGCTTGCCTTTTGCGCGCGGCGTGAGGCCGACGCTCGACCGGCCCTCACTAGGCTGAAATGCATGGAGAGCAGCTTTAGTAAAAAATTAATGACGCGCGAAGGCGCACATCTTGGTCACTGCATACCGACCAACTAGCTGACCAGGAAAATTGTAGTGTCCACTGGTATTCTTTGCATGTCGGTCCACATGGAGCTCCAGGGGGCCGCAGGCGAGCGGACACGGTGCTGCATGAAGCGGCAAGACGTACTTGCTGTTGCCGCTCCTGCAAGCTGAGCATCGAATGATGAGCCCTCCTGCAGCACCTGCTGTTATGGCTGCGGTTGGTATGTCTGTTGAAGCTCGTCGCAATCGAGTGTCTCTTCGCTTTAGCTACTGCTGTTGTTGCTGTGTAGGCCTGATCTCCCTAGGGGGAGACTTCGGCCTCAGAGACTCGATTTCCTCAGTGGACCCCAGCAGGCGGCCCCCTTGATAGGTTTGGGCTTCAGGGTAGGAGGTGTCTCCAGCGAACCAGGAGGCGTAGCTGCGGCAAGAAAAGCAGGCACGGCAGAACCAAGGAGGACAGTGGGCATTAGACACAAAAAAGCTCAGAGCAAACACACACAGACAGACGGTCAAGGGGTCTTCCTAGACGGGCGAGCTTCGAGCGATGCAAACGGGTAGCACAAATACCAAAGAGGAAGGCAGAAACAAAAGTGTGTGCAAGACAACGGAGGAAAGAGAGACGTCGCGCCTCGTGAGGGCAGCAAAGTTGGCTGAGAGCCGGCAGAGTGCATGGCTAAGAGGTACAAGCAGAACGGAAAAAAGGCAGAAGCGTGTGGTATGTGCTTTCTCCAAGTGCATCAAGAGCTCCCTCCGTCTGCCCCCCGGCCCATTTACTGTGCCCTTCCGCGGATGACAGCAAACACAAAGTAGCCAGGGAAATCGAAATGCATTGCGGCTAAGGGGGCGAGTGACAGAAAGCGAAAGAAGGCGCCCGAAGAGGGCGCTTCACTGGTGCGCTCTTCAGATTTACAGCTGTGCAGAAAAATTTGTTTCCCTGATGGCTGATCCAATGGTGAGCCAACCGTCTCGGACGTTGCGCTGCAAGCCAAAGAGCTCCAACCTTCGGCGCCCCAAGCAAAATCTCTCGATGATGTCGTAAAGCTCTGCGGGCTTTTCCGTGGAAAACAAATCCTGAGGCTCCTCCGAAACGATCACGTCAGCATCCAGATTTGCGTGAATCAAGTGCCCGTCCTGCGCAGGAGGAGGCAGGAGACGCCAGTTACCGCAGACACATGGGGCGAAGACAGGAGATAAGCGGGGAGGGAAGAAGCAAGGCGAGGCAAAAACGCCGGAGGACGAGGGAGTGGCAAGAGACACAAGGACGAAGCGCAGGTTGCGTACAACAGTAGAGAGAGCTGCCACGCCTAGGATCTCCCGCTAAGTGTCTAGGTGTTTTTTTCCGTCTTGTTAGCAGTGGGTGTGTGTCGCCACACCGCGCGTCACAGAAGGTGCCCATCAAGGCGACTACTTGGCGGTGATGGTGAGTGGCTGGCCTTAGAGACACACCTGAGATCTCCTGACAAGGCCCTTTATGCCGACAAGGCAGTGCTCCGTGGTCCTCTGCAGGAACGAAGACTCATCACGCAGGACGGCGTGCGGAGCAGGGGACTTCTGAGCCTCCAGACGCAGTGCTGCCCCCTTATTGCTCTTCACCCAGCAGATATCCTCGCAGCGGCGAAAGCCCCACTGCGGCCACACATCAGCAGCAGGCGCATGAGACACACGGTCTGCACGAAGTGAGTGCAGCCGGCAGGAGGAAGCGCGCCACGCAATAGACGAAGGCCCACCGGCAAAAAAGAGAGAACACAGACGCTCCGAAAGTGCATGAGGTGCTAAATACCAGGACGGAGAAGAGGAGGCCCCCAGCGGCGGACGGCACAAGGATCAAGACACAAGGCATGCACTGCTTGCCCTTTATGCTGCCCCTGCCGTTGATCCTCCGCCTGCAAATCTAAGTCTTTCGATGCGCGACCTCTTCGCTTCAAGAATTGCCCTCAGTGTTGATGCACCCCCCTCCATGCAGCGACTGCCATTCAGCACCCACTTTGGAGAGGACGTCTCGAGCCTCTTCAAGATGCTTTACGCCACACCACAAAAAACAAAAAGACTGTGACTCTGCGATCTGCTCAATCGGCAGCTGCAAAGGCACAGCGGCAAAAACGCACACGAAAGGCCCTTTTGCCTGCATAAGACGCAAGACAAAAGCACGGGAAGAAGCCCCACAAAGCGCAAACAAACACGCACACCCCCCTCGTGGCTCAGAAACAACACCGACCGAAACGGAAGGCGCACCGCCATGATATCTTGAACGGTCCAAGGCCTCAAGTCTTCCGTAGGACGCTGGGCACCCACAGACCGTTCCGCATACTCCGCCCATGGAGGATCCACAAGAATCACGTCGAACTGACACGGCAAAGTAGCCCAATCAAAGGTCCGCAAGTCGGCCTGCATGCATGAATGCATGCACCGTCATTCCAAGAAGCTAAGAACCTTATTGAGAGCCTTGCACCCGAGTATGCAAAGCCCGAGTAGGTACAGCGCACATGGCCGTCGACACAGTGTCTGGCCTGGCGAGGCACGCAAACTAAAGCACTGCGCAGAAAGGCCCTCTAGACGCAGAATCGCCCACAGTCAAGCTCGCATTCAAAGGCGCAGCACACCCACGAGAAAAGGCAGGCATCCCGACCTCCAACCCCCACCCCCCCTTCCTCCTCAAAAGCAGCGCAAAGCGCATGCGTAGCAGACTGTCAACAGCGCTCAACGTGAGCAGAGTCCTAGAGCTTTAGACGGTGGTAAGCCTGCACTGTGCGAACAAGCGCCCCTTGGGAAGCCTTCACTCTACGCATCCTGTAAGCCTCCAGCCACAAAGTCTCATGACGCTAAAGGCCGCCTCACTCGAATGCACTGGGCTGGAGTTGCCCTAGCTCTAATAACCTGACGCTTCAATTCCATGAGCTCCTTGAGCCTGAGCAACGAGCACTCAAACGCAGTCCCCCAAACGGCTCTGAACCACCGCTCGCCCCTTACGCGAGTCCCTTCCTCTGCAACCAGAACGCATGAACTTGAGGCTTTTCGGAAGTACCTGAAATACGCGTTAAACCTCTTTTCGGGCTCTACATCTCGAATAAAGTTCTGAGGTCGCTCCCCCGTGTCGACAAAATGCTGCGCATAGTCTAACAGCAGCCGATCCCGGCCTCGCCTCCCCAGCTCTGCACTCGTCACACACGCCACTTGACGGCGTTGCTGTTGTTGTTGCTGCTGCTGTCCTACGCTTCTGGTGTTGCTGCTTTGCTTGCAGCCCCCCCGCTTACGCTTAGCGGGAGGCAAGCCGTGGGAAGACACCCGCTGCCGCGCTGCTTTGCCCTCCCGGGGGGGCCCCGAGGGGGCCCCACTCCCTATAGACCCTGCAACCACCCGTGGCTGCGGCTGTTGGCGCTGCTGTCGTTGCTTCTGTTGGAGCTTCTGTTGAGGCTGTGGCTGTTGTGGTGGCTGTTGCTGCTGTTGTGGCTGTGGCTGTTGTGGAGGCTGTTGCTGCTGTTGAAGCTGTTGCTGTTGTGGCTGTGGCTGTTGTGGAGGCTGTGGCTGTTGTTGAAGCTGTTGCTGTTGTTGCTGTTGTTGAGGCAGCTGTTGTTGCTGTTGAGGCTGTTGTTGTTGCTGTTGAGGCTGTTGTTGTTGCTGTTGTTGAAGCTGTTGTTGAAGCTGTTGCTGTTGCTGTTGTTGAAGCTGTTGCTGTTGTTGCTGTTGAGGCTGCTGTTGTTGCTGCTTATGTTGCTGTAACGGAGGCGGAGGCCGTGGCATCCTTGGATATACGGGGGGCCGAGCGCGGGGCGTAGCACGCAGTCCGCCGGCAGGGGCCTCCACAGGGGGGCCCCCTTTGAACCCCGTCTGAGGGGCCCTAACAGGACACCCCGGGGTTGGAGGCACAGCTGGGGGGCCCTCCCCCATCGGCGGAGGTGCCGAAGGCATTACGCCACCGCTGGGAGCTGGAGGCCGGAGGGGGATTGGAGCTGCAGGGGTCCAAGTTGGGGGCCCCTGCGCAACAGCATTTGCTAGCGGATTCATGGATAGCCTGAACACCAAACCCTACATTCCCAGCCCTCCGATCCCCTAGGAGGTGGCCAAGTCCAGAAAGGGAGGCTGCTGACTGCGGCTGTGCAATTCGGGGTCTGGCGTAGAGGTTCGAGGGTTGGGGTAGAAGCTCCGGAGGTGCTGAAGTTTTCCCTGCAAGGAGAAGTCGGGGTGGGCGGCTTTGAGGGGCCCCCTTTTTGGACTTGCTTCAGGGGGCCCCTGGGGAACATGCGAGATATCAGCAAAAAAGAACAATAAATATGAATCAAGAGTGCCTAAACAAGATAGCACGAACGACAGGGCAACCGGGGCTTAGGGCATGGCATGGGGCCCCCCTGCATGCTTGTATTGTTGCTAGACACCTCAGAACGTTCGACCCATAAACAAACACCCGGCTTCAAAATTAGATGCAGAAAGGACATTCAATTTAGGCCTCCATGCTTGTGCTTCCCCCTTAGCGCTGACCTCTTCAGCGCGTTACTTTTCCCGCCTGGGTCTTGTAGAACGGCTCCAAGTCGCCTTAAAACCACGCCGATAGTCTCTGCACTTGTTGCGGCAAACTCTTTCGCCATCCGCTCATTATATGCGATCGCTCAAGGCCCGCAATACTTCCTCCATACACTGTAGGCCCCATCTGGTCGTCCTCCCCGATCCCTGCGCTCCGCGATTCCGAAAGGCTAAGCCCAGGTTCTTGCGTTGAAACGCAACGTCCTAAGCGGATCGAGTACTTTGCAGAGTTTTCGAGGATGCGCCGCGATCGCTCGTGCACGCTAAACGTGTCGTCCCTGTCTCGGAATGTGAAGGAGAGCCACCTGCGGGAAGTCTTTGGCCTGTATGGCGTTATTCGCTCCTGTGAAATTGCTTTGGACAAGAAGGCTGGAATTCCCAAGGGCTATGCCTACGTAGAGTTTGACTCACAAAGAGAGGCCGAAAATGCAGTCCGATACCTCCATGGGGTACGTTAAGTCTCCGTCCTAAACATGGCGTCACCTAAGGGGCTTCATTGCAAAGTCTAGAATAAGGCGGCCATGTTGTGTTCCTCTCCCTGCGCACGGTCCATTACGCTTTTGTCGCTAGGGCCAAAGCAGCACAATGCGCGCATTCCCCAGCACGCAAAGGCACTTTTCGAGCACCCCGTAGTGTCTTACACCGACGGATCAGTTTCCAGGAAGTTCTGACAGCTCGACGCTTATTGGTAACGGTGTATGGCTGCAGGGGGTTTTGGATGGGAAGACTCTGAGGGTTGAGCTATCGTCGAAGACGCATGAGCGCCACCAGGGTAAAGTCTAGAGTCTAGTGGCAAATCAGATAGGAGGAAGCTCTCAAAAATATGCTGGAAAGGCAAACTTCAGTATTCGGCAGCAGCACGGTCCTCTGGCCTATGCGCTGGACGCCTCCTTAAGCTTATGCATATCCTTTCTAGCCGCAGCGCTGCGTACTGCTCACAGCGGGTGGACTATCTGAGAGTTGCAAATGGTCTCCGTGAGTGCTGTTGCAGCGCGGAAGGAGCAGAAGCAAGCCGAGGCAAGCGCACCCGGAGAAGTCGACAGAAGTGAGGCCTGGTGCTGACACGCCGCTCTTTAGTTAGCTCGCTGTAAGGACACCTTTCAGGTGTTGAGCGTTTTAGGGTTTGTTGCGTCGGTATCTCTTTGCAGAGCGGCGTGGCCGCAGTCATAGCCGAAGCCCGAGGAGGTGAGGAGCTTGATGCTATTGTTGCCCCTCCTGTCTAGCAAAGGGTCTTACGAGGTCACATGGCTCTTAGAGAGCCTTCTGAGGAGCACTACAGAGGCGGACGCACTTTGAAGAAGTGCGAGGGTGTACTGCTGCTGAGTTTCTGGTGTCTTGGTACGATTGCGGCTGCACGTGCACTCCCCGACAGTAGTGCTGCAGCGTTGCCGTTGTTGTTGCTGTGGCGTTAGGTCGCCTTCCCCTGAGAGGCAGGAGAGAAAGGCGAGGAGCCGTTCTGTTAGTCGCAGTTAGGGGCCCCCCCACATCACTATGTATGGGGTTAAGGAGTTGCGCTTGGGCCCTTAGCAATTTGAGTGGAGTGCGGCAAAGTCTTGCCCCCCAGTAGAGCAGCATGGGAAGGATTCCTGTAGATGCTGTAAAGCATGGATAGGGAGTCTTGTGAAAGGGTTTCTCATGAGACAAGGAAACCCTAGGCAGCAGGGGGGCGGATCCAAATGGATCTAAGGTCCCCGGAGGCTCTACATATAATGCAGCGTCGGCGTCTCTCCTCCGTACGTGCTTCTCAAGTGTCTTGCACAGCAGGGAGTTGGGTAGGGGGGCCTTCTTTTCAGTGCACCGAAGCGCTTGGTTGTGGGGACGCTGCTTAGGGGTGGCTCTATTGATGCGCAAATATGCGGGGCTCGCCCTTGTCCCCTTACCCACCTGCCTCCGAATGCCAAGGAAACTGGCTAAGACTGAGCCAGACGGACGCGTCTCGAACAGTTGGGAAAACTGGCAAGTTGGGACGTAGGGAAATAAACAGTCAGCAAAATGATGGTATGCTTAGCTAGCCACGCGCGGGAGACAGAGATAGAAGGAAAAGGACAAGCCAGAAGTGTCAACACGTAGAGTGGGGCAAGCTCAGGAGGCAGCTCTACATATTTGGTGGGTGGAGGAGGGCTAGGCAATAGATATAGTGGTGTGTACAGGCGCTGCAGAACGTCGTCTTCATGAGGATTGCGTTTAAAGAAAGCGTAGCCACTGAGGGGTCCCTTAAGCTAGCCAAGGACCTATGCGGACCCGACGGCCTGCAAAAGTACAAGGAGGGCCTCCCTCCCCTAAAGCTCTAACAAACTGGGTCGAAACAAAGCCCCTAATGAGGAGAAGGCAGGTGAACTTCTCAACTGTCTGATAGAGTGGGCCATGCTACAGTGAGCAGCTGCAGGTGCTGCTGCATCCCAAGCCGTACTCTCTCGTCGATTGCCCTTGCTGCAGCAACTGCAAGGCCACCCAAAGCCGCGTGGGGGGCCCCTTGAACGCCTGTAGCGTCTAGAGCCTCGGGCACGCCCCCAAGGCTCTGGTCTGACCCTTCCAGCCGCATACATGAAAAGGCCCCAACCAAGTACCCGGTGGTTGGGTCCGTTGCAACGCATTCCACCTTTGCTGCTACAGCTTCTTCTTCTCGTGTCGGATCAAGATATACGTCTCCTTCTGCGGCCTTTGGGCCTCCCTCAGAGAAACAAGAAGGGGACGCATATGACAAAGCCCAGCAACGCCAGCGGAGGGGAAGCCCTGCGTGTATTACTGCAGCGAAGGTGGCGTTGCAACAACAAGCCTCTCTGCCCCCATCGTCCTGCTGCAGCAGCACGACG
Source organism: Cyclospora cayetanensis (assembly GCF_002999335.1). Taxonomy (NCBI): domain Eukaryota; phylum Apicomplexa; class Conoidasida; order Eucoccidiorida; family Eimeriidae; genus Cyclospora; species Cyclospora cayetanensis. The sequence continues at coordinate 20,382 of NW_020312135.1, read as the reverse complement.
ACCTGTATGACGCATCGGGGAAACTGGCTTGTGCAGATGGCATCCTGCAGAAGCTGCTGCAGGCGGAATTCCATACATCTACTCCAGTCCAAGGCCTTCCTTACCATTGCCGAGGGCCCCTGGGGGCCCCCTGTGTCCCCTTTGGCGTAAGCGGCCGCTGCTGCTTCCCGCTGCGAATTCGGGCTCTCTCCCACCGCTGCTGCAGCCCGCGCAGCAGCGGCAGCAGCAGCCATGCGGGGCCCCGTAGGGGGCTGGCTCAGAGGCTTCACAGAGACTGAGATCCCCGCATGAGTGTGGGGGGCCCCTCTTGCGTCCAGGGGCCCCACTACCGTAGCCAGTGCAACAGTAAGGCCCTAAGAGACAAAGCACAGATTCACATGCGGATAACATCCATGAAGTTCCAGCAGTCGATGCCATTGCTGCCGCTATTGCTCCGTTCAAAGCAGGGGCACCCATCCTACACGGCTTACGTGCGTGCATCTGGCACTGCCGTGGGGCCCCCTCAAGGGCCCCAGTTCTACCTTGAAGGGTCTCAGAGCTGTGGCACTGAGGCGGCCATCAGGCCTAAGATCTGTCGGGAGCCCGAAGAAGGTCTTTTCCTCCGAGGTGCCCCCAGGGGCCCCCTGGGGCCCCTGGGGGACCTCTGTGCTTATGCTTAGATCCATTGAGCCTTGTGAGCTGATTTGTAGTCAGCAGAGAGGAAGGGGGGGCCCAAAGGCGGCTCGAGAGCTGCAGGGGCCCCCGTAGGAGAGGGGCCCCTCGAAGGGGCCTCCTATCTCGGCGCTTGGTTGGTTGGAAGACTGTTCAGTGACACGGAGCGATGCTCCTTGTCTTTTTTGCTTATACAAGTACTGGCAATGTCGCAAAAAAATACAGCGAAAGGCAGCGATTTCGTGCGGGCCAGGCCACCAGTTGGCCCCACAGGGAGCGCCGAGGAGCACTGCAGACGGAGATAGCGCTGTCGCAACTGCAATTGAAGGGGAAGTCCCTCCTCTTATAGATGGATAATGGCTAGAAGGCATAAAACTGCACAGCGTCAAGTTCAGGTGCTGACCCCTTCGCACGTCTGGGGCTCGCGCGGTTGCTGCGGCTGGCACATAGTGCATGCGCTCCGTTGTCTTTGCTTGATTGCCAAGAGCTCCCTGGAATTGAAGGTGTCCGTTTTCTGGGTTTCAGAGGTATTTTCGCCTTTTTCTGTGGACGCCTGCGCCCAAGCCAACCGCATAGGGCCTAGAACTTGCGCACCCCCCTCGCCGTGGCCTCGATTTGCGTGCCTAGAGCCTCATCATTGTGTGTCTGGCATCTGTGTTTGTGGTCGCATTGCGTCGGCCAGTCTTTTGCTGTTTGCGTCTTGACGAGTTCCGCGGTGTTCTCCTATCTCCGCTGGGATGCCGACGGTTCCCATTGTCGCTGAAGAGCTCTACGAGCGCCTCAGCAGGATTTACAGTGAGCCGGGAGTTGATTTTGTCCTGCGAAATGCCGACGGTGCCGCCGCTGTAATTCGCAGCTGCTGCAACTTCTTGTGCTGCAGGGGTTTCTTCGCGCCCTCTAAGGAAGAGGGGGGCCACGGGGACGTTAGGCAATGCGACGAGGGGGAAGGTTGCGGGGGAGGGGTCGATGGAGGTTCCCTGTAGCGAGGAGGGGCGTCAAAAGCGCTTTCTCGGCTTTGCGGTGCAGCTGAAGATGAGCTGGACGCTCTGTGCTTCTCCTTCGGCGTCGAGCTAGACGAGGTCACCGAGCAGGACGGCCAAAAGGTGCTGAAGATCGACGTTCCAGCAAACCGGTAAGAAGTGCTTAAGGCCCTATGGGCAAAGACCTCTCCTACAGAGGCACACTGCAGTAGGCAACCTCTGCAGCGTCTCCCTCTCGCATGCATGTGGCATGCGACCAAGTTTCATCCGTCCTGGCGTACAGGCCTTTCCAGAAGGGCCCTTTAGGAGGGAGGCTCCCTAGTCGTTGAGGAGACCCTATCGCCGCAGCTCTCTGGCCGCATAGTAGCTGCACTTACTCCTCATTATTTCGCTGCACAAGAGGGGCCTTGTGCCACCCGCTTTCAGGGCTGCTCTGCGTTACACACGAGCGCTTTTTGTGCCTCTCGCTTTCTAGCCCCCTCTTTCGTGCAGTCACTCGGACCTTCGCTCCCGTTCGGGCTCTCCTTGCTTCTCGCCAGCTGCCTGCCTCGTGCCTCGACCTTTTAGCCACTACGTGTGCTGCGCCGTCTCGCCGAATCGTGTGCTTCTGTCCCGTCGTTTGTGCCTGCCACATTGCTGCAGCTATGACTTGCTGTGCGTTGAGGGCCTCGGGAGGGCCCTGAAGGTTTTCCTTTCGCAATCCCCTCTCGAGGTTACCCCCCAACTCCGCCACTCGGGAGTGCCTCGGATATCAATGCGCGTCAAGGCATCAGTGAGTGGGGTTGCTGCGAAGTCGCTGCCTCCGGTGCACAGGGGTGACGCCTCACAAACAGCATGTGGCGCTAAAAGAGCCCTAGCGTGCGCATTTCTACAGGGGTTTTCTGCTGCTTCCAAGTAGCTCAAGAGCGTTACAGCGGGTTCTTCCTCCCCCACCATGGTGTGCCATTTCCTCAGGCTCAGGGGCCTCGGCCCTTCATCGCCTGCGCAGTGCTACGGGGCGTCAGACTAAACCAGCGGCGTCTGCAGTCGTGCATTGAGCTGCAAGATAAGCTCCACCACACGCTGTGCAGGTATGGCTTGAGGCCATTGAAATCTCAAAGCGGAAGCCTCAGGGCTGCGCCTTACGGCTCTGGGGTCTACAGTTTGACGGTTTGCTGTGTAGCGCGTAGTGTGGGGTTTATACGAGGAATACAAGAGTCTAGGCTATGACGCACAGACGGAGACAGCCTCCCTTTAAGGCCCCCATAATTTACGGCTTTGGAATTGGAGTCTATTATGTTCAGGCGTCGAGCGTTGGCATCGATCGGGACATACGACTTGTCCATGCTGGAGCCTCCCTTCACCTATGAGGCGCTGCCTCCCCAGGAAGTCTGCTTCCAGCCGCTAGGCTGTGGAGCGCTTCCCCCAATGACAGGCCCGGAAATCCTTGCCCATTTCAGCAACCACACTCAACTCAAGGTAGCCTTGCAGTCCCTGGCCCTGGCTTCTCTCTCGCGTGCATTTTTCATTTGCCTAAGGCGTCGCTCAAGGAAGAGCTGATTCTCTTTTTGTGCACATATGGCGAATATGAAGCTACTTTGCATAAATAATCGTTGCCCCATGCTTGGTAGTATACAGGCTTGTGGCTACATCTATTGGTCTATTCTCGCCATGTCTGGCAAATCTCAGCGACTACTTCCACATCGGCTTGCATTTCCTTCTTGTCTGCTTCCCTCCTTATCCGCGCGGAGCTTTTCCTCCTCTTTCTATCGCAGTACACTCTCCGCGCTCGCCACTGTTTCCCCTCGCTCTTTGCCGCGGGCTATGCCTCATCTGTGTCGTACGATGCCTGGTTGTATGCACCGTGTAGTATGCCCATCCATTCCGTGATTGCGTTTCTTCGCCTTGATAGCAATACCTGCACATGCTGGAGGGACAGCCGCGACTGTACCTACTAAGGGATGCAAAGGGCAATGTGCTCTCGATGCCTCCTTTGATCAACTCCGATTTTTGCCGCCTCACGGAGGCCTCCAGAGACATCTTCATAGATTGCACCTCGGTACGTTAACCGTGGATGCATAAGAGCAGAGTACCTAGGGCTGCAGGCTGGGGGTGGGAAAGGGGAGCGAGCCGGCGGGAGGAACACGGAGACAAGGGCAGCTGAGTTTAATCGCACTTGCAGCCCCCTGCAACTGAGTTGCAGAGGGTGTGGCAGCCGGCAGGTCAAGTGCAAGAGGGATGCGCAAGTAGGGTTTGCAGGTTTGCAGGCATCCAATATCACGGATGCAGCAGCATAAGCAGCACCGCAAGCAGTCCTGTTGCTGCTGGCTCTCCGGCGGGCACCCGTGTTTGTTCTTTTTGCAGGTGGATGCGAGGAAGGGCGAGATGGCTCTAGTAACCGTCGCTGCAATGCTCGCAGAATATTGCGAAGAGCCGTTTGCCATTGAACCCGTTAGGGTCATCTACGAGGAGGAGGGTAGAGAAACCATTACGCCGTCTATAGAATCGTACGTTTCGAAGCTAGATAGGCGGCTTTTTACACACGAGAGAGACTTTTGGGAATGCCCCACTGAGGGGTCTTGGAATCTTGCGAATCTCGCAGACAAACCAGTGTGTAGATTTCAAACGTAAATACTATGGCATGCGAGTTGTGGCTGCGTTCCTAAGGCGCAAGGTCTCTGTCGATATGGCTACAGTGCGACAAATTTGCGGCCTGAAGGACCTGCCGGCTGCAGAGGCTGCGCAGAAGCTGTGCCGCTTGATGCTTCCCGCCAAGCCTGATCCTAGCGATCCGCAAAACAGCATCCTCGTTTCAGTGCCGCCCACGCGAATGGGTGAGGCCTGAGATTAGGCTATAAGCGCCGTACCTATTTTGGTGGGGGTTCAGCAGAGGAATCGCGGTCTTGCTGGATTGAGGCATACCTTCGTCTCCTTTTTTTCTTCCATCTAGGGTGTCTAGGTTGTGCCTCGTGATATGCTGCATTCAGATGTGATGCATCCGTGCGACATTGCCGAGGACGTGGCCATAGGGATCGGCTTTGACCGTCTCCCGGTGACGCCTGCACCCAAATTGCCTGCGAATCGTCGCTCTTTGCTGACGCAAAGTCTCCGCACGCTGTTGACGTCTTTAGGATTCACGGAGTGCCTCACCTTTGCACTCTGCAGTGCAGAAGATAACGCACAGGCCATCAGGAAGCCTTTGCACCCCCACTTCGAGCCAACCACGAACTACGACCCGCTGGAGGTCAGTTGATTTTGCGCCGCTGTACCTACAACAGAATTGACAGTGGCAGGCATACACACTTGCCAGAGCCTTTGGCAGTACCAATCACTACAAGACGTACAGAACAAGGCGGTTGAGTATTCGGCCTCGAGCATGAAGGTTTGGGGTCTAGCCGCTGGCGTGTGATGCAGCACCAATGGTTGGGGATGCCTGTGCTCCTATCGAACGCCAAGACTCGTGAGCTGACAGAGACCCGTACTCAGCTGATATCTGGTCTGCTCAAGTCTCTCGCCAACAATGTCGGACGTCGAGAGATGCCCATTCGGCTTTTTGAGGTCAGCGCTCACGCGAGGTTTCTTTGCCTAGTTACTAGCCTCCTGACAGTCTTGTAGTCGTCTGGCTGTCAAGTCGTTTGGCCTCGTGGCCGCAGCTCTTTAACTGAGTGGACCATCTTGACTGCCACTGGACAGTCATAACACATGTACAGTTGTAAAGTAGCTAGCTCTCTAAGGTAGAGGTAACTGGGGAAAATTCTGACTATGGGCTCTGTTTCAGGTCGGAGACGTCGTGATTAGGGATGACAGGACAGAGACAGGGAGTCGTAATCTTCTTTACTGCTGTGCTGCTTTCGCTGATGAGCATGGCAGTGGTCTTGAGGTGAGATCATGCAAAAATAAAGAACTCAAACCATGAACCCCTGGTGGCAAGCGCCCTTTCTAAAGCCTTGCTGCCGCTATGCATGCCATTTCGCTGCTGACGCAGCTGCTGCGCTGGTGGTGCATGCTTACATCGGGGCCAGGACTACTGAGCCTTCTAGCTTCGCGGAGGTTCGGATGCTGACGGTTCGGTGTGAGTGTCGCGTTTAGGAGGTGCACGGCTTGGTAGACGCCGCCCTTGAGGCGCTGGGTTTAATTGGGGACTATGAAGTTGCTGAGAGAAAGAATGCAGTGGCAGCAGGACGCGAGGAGCAGAGGGACGCCCTGAAGAACTCGGAGAAAATGAGAATATTTTCCCTCAGGACTACCAACCGTGAGGCTTTGTCGAACACCGCGTGATCGAGCGCTACGTGAGGACAGCGACCGAGGCACCTATACAGGCTGAGTGCACGAGACTGAGGCAGCAGAGCGGTAGCATGAAAAATATATCAGAATGCCTCCTTAGCGTATCAGAATCGGGACAGGCACGGTTAGCGAGGCGAGCAAAGGGAACGCAACAAGGAAAGATGGTCCTTTTATTGCTTTACTGCTCTGTGTGAAAGCTCTGACCATTTATCTCTTTCAATCGGAAAGAGTTTCGCCTGAGCACCTGTCCATTCGTTTTCTCTCTCTTTCTCTCCCTTGATTTCTCTGACTCGTTCTTCTGCCAGCGTAACATCGTTGCTAGGTGTTTGTGCGGCTGCCACAGTCCCGACGTTTTTGCCAGGACGCCAAGTGGAAATCTCCGTATGCCGCCTTCCTGGCATGCCAACTAACGAGGAGGGCAAGGAAACAGCGCGTTTGACCCTTGGGCACATGGGGACACTCCATGTGGACTGCCTGCGCAACTTCGGGTTGGCTGTTCCGGGTGAGTGTATATGCAGTGATGCCTTGCCTTTGCTCATGGGCTACAGGTGAACGGATTAGTGCAGGTTCTGTTCATTTGGTGCTGGCACTTCTTCGTTGCTTCGCGAATCACAGAAAGGCATGCAATAAGGCCGCAGATATTAGAAAGCTTTGTCTAAGATGACTTAAGGAGTTGGGTTTTTGGAAGGTAGGACTTTGGTTCACGAGACACTTTAGAGCGCCCATCACCTCGGTGCTGCGTGGCTAGGTCCCTCTGTAAATGTGAGTAAATATTTCTTGTGTTGCAGTGTCTACGGTTGAGTTCACGCTCGAGCCTTTTTTGGAATGGCTGCCGGAAACAGAGCTGATATTTGCCTAAGCCTTAGGGCGGCTATCCACTGCGGAATCTTGAGAAAACTTTGGCCTCCACGAGGAGGCATCGTAAGACAAGCTCCTTTGACCAAAGAATGCTAGGCATAGCCTGCAGTTTGTTTTCCATTCATACCTAAGGGGTCCAGAAATTCCGTGCATGCTTGGCTAGTCAGGGTCAGAGAAGATGGGCTTAGGAATAAGCCTGCTGAGCGAGCTTCACCCAGCCGAAAGCGCACGCGAGTGGTCAACAACCAGTTTTGCTGGATAGGCAGCCATGCAGAGAGCTTTGGAACTTCTAGTCTACTGACGGACAGCTGCCAGTGCAGCACTGCAGTGTGAGACGACGACACAGGGAGGTAGCTGCAGCTTTAGCGGTGTACTGCCCAGGCCAGAGTACTGACTCTTCTGGACTTCCTGAGAGGCCTTCAGGAAGCACCAGCGGCCTAGAAGGGCTGAAGAAGTTGACGTGAAAGAATCACACGCAAGGTAATCAAGAGGGCCAAGTTGGCGTCCCTTGAGTTGTTGGCATTGGGGGTCACTAGCGAGCCCTACCGTTGGCTGCTAGGTTTTCCCTTTGAACATCTACTTCGCATGACTCCTCATCAGGAAACAATATGATTGGCAATTCGCTTTTGCAAAACGATACCGTAGCCGCACAGAACTGCCAAAAGAGCTGGAGTGCAGTAGCAGAGGCTTAGGGTAAGTCCAGACCGTCTCACGACGAGGCAACACTTCTTTCCAGCTACACATGCATTCAAACTAATTAGCCAACGCAGCATGCGTGGTGGCCCCCCGTCTGTTCAGCCTATGTGTAGTAGCAATCCACACAAACTCTGCCAACAAACAAACTTCCTGCCCCCCGTAGGAACTCTGCGTGCTTTTGCGGCTCTTGCTCCCTCAGTGTGTAGCCTTGCTCTCGCGTTGCGCGCCTGATAGCTGTACTCCCGTCAAAGCCACTGCGTGATGGGCTATAAGCCGCGTGTCCATGAACCCCCAATCTCCAGTTCACCTAGAAGATAGCCCTTATCGTGTGAAAGCTCAAAGCACACATACACTTCTCACGGAAAGAAGCCGAATGTTTCTGGTCCATGCTGATCGAAAATATCTGCTGGCAGCCTCAAATGGACGCGGGATTCAAACAGAATCCCTCTGTTTCCTATGGGTGCTCCTCGTCGTTGAGCTAATATCGGAGCAAGAGCGGCTACCACGCAGGGGTTTGCCTTGCGCTGCGCTTACGCCTGGGGGTTCCTGAACCTCTCGCCAGCATACGTGCAGCGCCCCTGGAGCTGCTCCTCAATGCGCATCAGCTGGTTGTACTTACACAGCCTCTCGGAGCGGCAAGGAGCGCCGGTTTTGATTTGACCAGTGCGAAGGCCCACAACTAAGTCTGCAATGAACGAATCCTCAGTCTCGCCAGAGCGGTGCGACACCATGACGCCCCATCCGTTCTTCTGCGAGAGCTTGCAGGCTTCAATGGCCTCAGAGATGGAGCCGATTTGGTTAACCTTCAGCAGCAGAGCGTTGCACGCCTTCTGCTCCAAGGCTTTCGCGATGCGCGTGGGATTCGTCACCAGAAGATCATCTCCCACGATCTGCACCTGCGAACCGATCTCGGAGGTCAGGGCACCATAGGAAGTGAAATCATCTTGATCAAACGGATCCTCAATAGAGACAATGGGGTACTCCTTCGACCAGTCCTTGTACACCTGAGCGCGATCGATCAAGCGAACCATTCAAGACACACAAACACATGTCTGTGCTTACACTGCCGGCACGACCGCTTCAAACGCAACATCCCCCTTCTCGCCACAGGGCTCCCGCATCGTGTGTGCGTGTACATAAAGGCGAGCTCACACAAAGTGGAGCCGCGACACCTTCCCACCAGCGAGAAAACCCTCTCTCTCTACGCGCGCCTCGTCGGCAGGAGAGCTTACGTCTTTGAGCTGCTGGCCTGTCTTCACCATGGACTTGTCGTTGTTAGGGGTCTTGAAATCCAGATCGTAAGTCTTATCCGACCCATTGTGAAACTCGGAAGCTGCGATGTCTGTCATAATCTTGACCTTGCCTGTGTGCCCCGCTGCCTGGATCGCTTCGACCAGCAAGTCCATCGCCTCCTTGGGATTCGTGATGTTGGGAGCAAAGCCGCCTTCATCCCCTACGTTCGTGGCGTCAAGACCGTACTTGGCCTTCACGCACTTTGCCAGAGCCTGATACACCTCCGCCCCCATGCGGATAGCCTCCTTGATGGAAGTGGCACCCGTCGGAGCAATCATGAACTCCTGCATGGCGAGCTTGTTGCCGGCGTGTTTGCCGCCATTGATGACGTTGAAGCAAGGCACTGGCATAATAAAAGCGTCCTCGGGGTTTCCGCTCAGTTGGGCAATGTATTTGTACAGCGGGATACCCTTGGCTGCAGCTCCCGCACGGCAAAGCGCCATGGAGACCGCCAGGATCGCGTTTGCCCCCAACTTGCACTTACACCAACCCCACTCATTCTTCGTTCCGTCCAACTCCTCCACCATCAGCTTGTCGAGCTCGGCTTGCTTCGTGCAGTCCTTTCCCACAAGGGCAGGGCCAAGTACCGTGTTGACATTCTCCACAGCCTTGAGGACGCCTGCAGCGAATGAACACGCGACGCACACCCGCAGACTGGCCACTGCCACGCCGACAGCGAAGAGAAACACACCCAGTCACCCGATAACCCCAGGCCCCTCTGTATGCCCAAGCGAGCGAGCAAGAGAAGCTAGGAATAGCGAGCAAGGTGTGTTGTTCCGCGTGCAGCCACAAAATGCTGTACCCAACCACCAGGCACAAGGGCGCGGGAGAATCAGAGACCGTGTCCAGCTGCGCTGCCGCATTTTAAAAGACACGAGGACAAACAAGAGGTGAAAAAAGCTCCTCCAATTAGTGCCTACCCTTTCCGTTATAGCGAGAGTTGTCGCCGTCACGGAGCTCAAGGGCCTCATAAATGCCAGTGGAGGCGCCGGAGGGGACAGCTGCCCTGAAGCAGCCCTGCTCTGTCTTCAAATCCACTTCGACGGTAGGGTTGCCCCTCGAGTCTAGACGCAGCACGCAATGCACACATGAGCAGATGAAAGAATGCGGGGCAGAAGAAGCACGGAGTCGCCTACCGGAGGAATCGAGGAAAATCAGGAAGCACAAAGACTAGCGAACACAAGAAAAACACCGGCAATAGAGCACGCAGAAAACTGATCCATCGGACTAGACGACGCGCATAACCAGTGCAAATCCATTAGTCCAAAGAAAGGGAAAAGACGAGGTTGGAAGGCCAGGCAAGACGCTACTGATAACGCTTTAAACGCCGATGCGCAAATACCACCCTGATGGTGTGTGCTACGGCTGCTAAAGCGTGTAGATCCTCCAACAGACCATAAGGGGTTTAAAAGCAGAAGTATACAAGGGGAAGAGTCACGGAGTCATGATGCACTGTTTCAGCTACAGGAGCAGCTCGAAGTTCCTAAAAGCCACGTGAATGCTTTTCCAACCGATGCACCCCGCACCGAACGGAACCGCAGGCATCAAGAAGAAATGGAGGAAATGAAGGTAAAGACGGTGCACGGAATATGCAGGCATTTGTAAAGCCCGATCTTCAGGAGACTGGGGGTGCAAGTGGTGTGCGTCCGAGGAATTGTGTTCTAGTGACTCACCAAGGATCTCACGAGCCTTAACCTCAACGATTGCCACCATTTTCAATTGCAACAGAGTGCGCGAGACAAAAAGTACGATATTAGAGCTGGCAAATACAGAAGGTAGAGTTCTGTGTAAACTCACAGTGACAGTTGCAGACACCCCACTCACCCATCCCCAGCGGCATGCACATAGTGCCTGAGGGCGCGAACTGCTGCCGCTGTTGCTGCTGCTATTCGGAGCTTCATAGATCCTTTGAAACATATTACACTAATTCAACGCCCCTGCACACACTCCTAGGAATCTTTACTAGACCCACAGCTCTAAAATCTACACAGAAAGCGGTGGCCTACGCACCTAGGGTGCTCCAGGAGAGTGTTTCGCCGACACCCCAAGCACTCACCGATAGGTTCGCACGCAGCGTCCCCTACCTCTGTTCGCCGTTATTTTGCAGAGTTTTCTAGTGCGAATGGCTATTCTCAGCCAGCTTAAAGACACTATCGCCGTGCTCGTTGCTAATAGATAGAAAGCATGAGAAAGCTCAAGCCAAGCTGGACGTTAATCTGTCCGTAAACCGCGCAGTGATAGGGTGCGACTCAGCAAACCTCGACAGCTAGTCGAGAAATTCCCACATACTTGTGTATTTAGTACAGTAGCAAAGACGGCCAGGCTATTTCTTTAGGGTAGCGTCATTGTATCAACGAAATCCCTCTAGGCTCACACAACTGCCCACCTGGTGTGCTTGCAGCTAATCTAACCGGCTAGGAAGGCTTTACGTAGAGGAAGAGCCGCGATTCAGGGCGTTCTGCTGCTGTAAGTGAATTTAAAAAGCATTCTTGTGCGGTTTGACACCATTTTTGCCAGTCCTGTACTTTTTCTGCTGCAGAGGAGTAGCTCTGCACTTAGAGATGATGTGCTTTTTGAACTGCGCTCCAAGTTGTTGAGTTTGACCTCATGAAAACAGCCAGAATCGTCGGAGGATGCAGCCACTTGCACCGATGCCGTGTCTTCTTCCTTCATTCTGGCATCCCCACCAAAGTAAGCGCAAGCAAACCTGGTTGTATATCCTGATGAGTCTCAGGGCCTTCTTGTGGAGACAATATGAGCAACACTCGGCTTGCAAGACTTCCGTCTTCCTTCGGTCTACAAATCATGGATTGACTGCATAACCTCGCTGTTACTCGTGTCGAAACGACGTGTGCGGCTATTCACCTCCGGTTTCGATGGGGACACACTGGTGCATACCCATAAAATTTAGGATTTTAGAGAGTGTAAGTGTATCTCTCCGAATGAGCTTACTCTATCCTCTGCATGCTGTAACTTCACAGGGTTCTGGCAAGCAGGGAAGGGGCAGCTACAGTGAAAATTGCTGCACCCTTTGAGCACTTCGGATATTCTCACCCGCTTGCAGATGGCAACTACCGCACACGCAGACAGAATCAACTCTTACAGTATTGACGTAAAACTACTCGGCAGCATTCAGCGCATTTGAACTATAGCGTGCAGAGTTGCACTTGGTCGTAGTGTACTATTCTCAATGTTGTATGCATGAGAAAGTAAACGAAAAGACTATGATGGCTTGGTACCTCATACATATCTTATTTCCTCAAGAGTAGACTTCGCTAAATACGGTAGAAGCAACGTTTTGGCCTGTGCGATAGTTAATGCAGACACCTAGGTGCTCGAAAGTGCTGACCGGGGTACAGCAACGAGCACCCTTGCTCCCTATCTCCTTTCTTGTTGGAAACTTGAGGGGTGAGGGCATTACGAGGAAAAACTCTTTTAAGGGAAAACTCTACTCTAATTAAAATAACATATAGACGCTGCCAAACCCAATTGTCAATTCTTTTCTGTCTCAAGTAGATATAAACAGAATAATGCGAGGATCAGCCTGAAGGTGTCTCCTAATGGACAGCTTACAGGGGTGGTACACGCTGGCTGTCAAACCCTATGCTGAAGTCTTTACTAGTGTCTAGTTGAGTAAAGCTAGTTTGGTAGAAGGCGCCTTAATATGGCGAGGCCCACTACACAATAGGAGAGAATGATGGGTGCCCAAACAAGCCTCTCTGAGATGTGCCGGTAAAGCATGCGACCGCGTATAAACTTTTCATTCTTTCCTGCACGGAAAAAGAGCTTCAGACACACTTTCGGCTTCTAACGGGGAAGTGTAGGGGACGACACAGCTCTTTCAAAAGTAAAAACATGAAACTATGGCGAATGCCTGTTACTGTGGCTCCCTGTATGAACAAACAGCGGTGAAGGAATCAGGGAAAGCCTCATTTCAGTTACATCGCAGCTACGGGGGAAAAACATACGCCCCACCACCAGATGCTCCCTCATTTGGAAGGAGGCAGGTAAAAAAAGCTGCCGGAAGTAGAGTCCGCTCTCTGCCTAATTCTAACAGGATGCAGGAGCGCCTTTCGTCTTTTAGAGGCCACGCCCTTCAAGTCTTATGTATGCCCTTATATGGTGTATCGCCTTCCCTAGGACTCTGCGTTATTTCCTCTAACTAGTGCATTGAGTCGCCTACCAACAAGGAATGTACTAGGACCTTGCTTGCTACAGGCAGACGCCCACAGGGGTTTTCTCCAAATATGGCCGGTCCATGACTCTAGACACTCACACATTGCTATACCTAAGCTATGCGGCTCAATCAGATACACAGGGTCAGGTTATAACACATGATGGAAGCCGATGCGAGCTCGACATGGCGAATCACCCACTAGGCATTCAGGCACAGCGAGTATTGCAGCTAGCCGATGCTAAAGCGACACAAAACAATGGACACTTTCTTGTTCGGACTACAACAGATGGAAAGACTCACGTCGAAGTTACGACTAGAACGAAATTGATCACACCTGCTTCCTCATGTAGGTAGCTCTACCTGACAGATTTGGACAGGCAGATCTTGTAAAGTCTCAAAAATAGGGATTTGCGCTCTCTTTATGTCGCTGCCTGATGGTCACCGAATTTCGGATGGCGAGATAGAGGGGACTTTTAAGCGTAGTCGTTCTGTATGTCATTTCTCGTCTGCTTGCGACTTCACTAAGAAGCGTGGAACTCCCGCTTCTCTTTTAGAAGGCTGATCTTCATCTGTTTGTAGTGAGCATGTGCTAGAATCACCAAAGCACCAGTGTTATTTTTGCGAGACGTAAGACAAAATGAACCGGAGTGCACCCAAGGATTCTACACGTTAGATGGCACCTCCAACTGCCGCCCGTTAGGAAGACACTTCGCTGTCTTCTTGCTTCCGACTTTAAGAAGCAGGTGAGAAAAAGAAAGACTCCGGTGAGTGCCCCTGTTTCAAGAAAAAGGTACTGTAGAGGATTCCGTAACACCGTGCGTAATAGCAAATGCAGCGGGAGGTCCACCCGCGGCCAGCCCGGTCATGTACAGCTTCCAACAATGGAATAGCATGGCCGATGCCCGCACTCACAGAAATATGCCTTACCAAATGCTGCTCTTCTTGGTGGAGATATCAGGTATCAGAGCATTCGCCATATTCAGCTTGGGGTTCTGTGCGTCGCTCACTGCTGCATCCGCGCTATCCAGAACGTCAAGGGGGCTTCCAGAGAGGCGCCCTTGGCTACTCAGGCTGGGAGGTCTGTACCCAGAGGACATGGGGGGAGCGGCAGGCCTCAAACGGAAGTCGGCGGAAAGAAAGTCTCCCCAGGTTACTCCACCTGCAACAATAGAGCACCAAACACAAAACGCCATCTTTTTCCAACAGAACCCCCTCGACAGCGCCGACAAGAGAAACAGCGGCAACGGCGCGTTACTCGTAGAAGTACTGCCAAGCTGCTCGCTACACTTCGAGCTGGCCTATCGACAGGTTCAAGGCTTGCCCTCAGCTTTGCAACTCAGAGTACAGGTCAGGTTCTGGAGCCTGGTGTCTTACCTCTGTGCAGCGATCCATCTGGAGACTCGAGCGTTGCCCCCAGAAGGGCCATGCCGCCCACCTGCCAAAGTGCCAGTTTGCTGGGGGGCCCCCTGGGCCTCCCTCTGGCGCCTGCGCCCCCCTCTGAGACTTCCGCCAAGCGAATAGAGGAGCCTGCCTGCCGTACCCACTTGGCAGGAACGCATCTAATGGCACCGGGGGGGGGAGCTTCGTTTCCTCGCGTGGCGACTATCCCCAAAGCGACAAACAGAGGGGACGGGGGCACAGGGGCCCACAGGGTGAGGGGGGCCCCCCCGCCCGGCGTCCCAGCGGGGCCTCCAGGCAGAGGGGGGCCCTCGGTGGGATTTAGCAGCAGCATTGCTTGGGAGATACTCTCGCGCCATAAAACCTTGTACTTGACCGGCACAGGAAAGAGGCAGCTAAGCGCCCTTGTGAGTTCCACGCTCTCTGACATCGAGGAGGCCCCCGAGTCTGTGGCTTCGAGCACGAGGGGCCCCGCACCTGCTGCTGCAGCTCCTGCAGGTGCTGAGAGTGCCTGTTGCTGTTGCGCCTTGGTGATGTCCGTCCCCGAACAAATGAAGTATCCCAGGGGAACGCGCTCCCTGTTGCGGCGCATCAGTCCCCTGTGCTTCGCCTCCATCTGCTTTGGACCCCATATAGAAAACAGTGCACTCCCGCTGCTGCTGCTGCTCCGTGTGTCGGTGCAAGGCAGCCTGCCAGTCCAGATTCGTTCGAATGCCGCGTGCGGTTGCAATCGAAATTTGAGACGGGAAACCAAGTCGCCTGGAAGGGCCTCCTTGAGCCCCCACTGTTGTAGCAGCGACTGCTGACTTGCTTCCGCCGCAGAGGCATCCCCCGAGAGAGCAGCAGCTGCTGCATCCGTGGTCGTCGTCGCAGTGCCGCTCTCGAAAGACTGCCTGTGCTGGGAATGAGGCCCTATGCCTCCAGCTGTGGCTCCCGCAGTCTCAGTCCCGTTGAAAGCCCCTAACCCTGCAGCAATTCCCGCTGCTGCTGCATCGGCAGTTCGTGCAGCAGGCCCAGCAGAGACCTCTCCTCCGATCTGTCCAACCGTAAGGAGGAAGTCGTTGAGGCTGATGAAGCCATCGCCATCCAAGTCGAACCTTCTGCAAATGTCTCTTTGGTGCTGCTGCTGCAGCTGAAGCCCCAACCACTTGATTCCCGCGACCAGCTGAGCCTCTGTCAACTGGCCCCTGTTCAAAACATCAAACAGACGGAACGCTTCCGCCGGAAGCAGCCGCTTCCTCCGCAGCCTCTCCCTCAGTCGAGACACGAAGGCTCTGTGCTGCAGGAGCTGGGCGCCTCCATCGGCAGCAGAAAACAGACGCGCAACAGGCAGCTGCTCCCACGCGGCATTTTGCTGCCGCCTCCTGCAGCGGCGAATCGAGAAGAAGAACTCTTGCCTGTCTCTACAGGGCGTCTGCGACAGGACGCCTTGCAAGAGCAGCAGGTGAGACTCAGAATACAGGAGGCAGCTATTCAGGAAGCGAAGGCACGCATGCGCCGTCTGCTGCTGCACACCTACGGCCGTAGCAACCCGTTCCTCGTCCTTCCTAAAGAAAGGAGACCCGTCCACCATGGCGAAACTGGCAGACACATTGTGTAGAGACACTGCAACGCGGTGTCCAGGCACCAGGGACTGCTGCTGCCGCCTCTGCTGAGCATGCAAAGCCGCCCTCACCGCCTCGCCTTCCGCGAGCGTCAAGACCACGAAGAAACGGCCTTCCTGCTCCGCGCAGAAAGGCGCACTCCCTAAGGCGGCAGACAGCTCTGCGAGAGTGAAGTGCAGCTCCTCCTCCCGCTGCATGCGTGGCTGCTGCCGCGATGAGACTGTACGGGGGGCAGCTGGCTCTTGTGCTGAGGACGGGAACGAGAAGGAGGCGCTCAACAGGCTGTGCGGCTGCATGGGTTCCATGTTGTGCCGCTGTTGTGAGTTCGAAGAAGCCGAAGTTTCAAAGAGGCCAAGAAGATCGCTCTGCTTCTTCGACAGCTGCGTTCGGGAGTCACCAGATGAGCAGATGCTGAACATGTCCCTATCGCTTGCCCTTATTTTGTCTCCCTCCGTGGCCGCATGCCCGAAGAAGTCTGCAAGAGGATCAGCGCTTTCGGTATGCATTTCCTGCTGAATGGCAGGTGGAGAAGGCGGCTGCCATAGATTCTGCAGCACTGAGAGCGGCTGCTCTTGCTGGTGCAACTGCTGCTGCGCTGCAGCAACAACGGGAAGGGTTGCGCATGCAGCAGAGGGCTGTGGCAGTCCTGGGCTGTCGCTGTAGAGGCGGGTGGCTGCTGTTGTTGCGGTCGTTTCCGAGGCGCTGCTAGGGAGGCCCATAGTGGAGGCGCGCTGCTGCAGCACCACTGCCTTAAGGTACTGGCAGAGAGCGTCACACCCCTTGGCAGAAGCAGCAGGCAGCAGCAAAGCAGCAAGGAAGTCTGGAAAGTCTCTTTCCGCCAGCGTCTTTGTCTCCTCTCCCGCAAAGCAGTGGAAAGCCTGCTGCAGCAGTCGCTGCTGCGTCCCGCTCAGCCTTCCCCTCTGCTCCTTGAGGCCTTTTTGAAGATCCCCCCCCCCCCTTCGGCAATTTTGCCCCAGTCGGGCAGCCACTGCATCACAAGGATGACGTTTTTTATTCGACGGGGAGCAGAAGACAGACTCCATTCGCCCCTATAATAGTTGCTGCTGAAAAAGAGATACGGAGGAAAGGGCAGACCCGTTGCCGCAGCCGACACGGCGGTTCCAGTGACTGCAGCCGCAGCAGCGGCTGCTGCTGTTGCTGCTGCTGTTGCAGCGCCCGTCCCTTTCTGCTGCTGCAAGCGGGCTAGCTTTTGCTGCAGCGCAGAGGCCACGGAGAAGCGGGAGGCAAGGTAAAACTCCTGCGTCTCCTCCTGAGGGGACAGAGACAAGGCAGCTAGCAGCCAAGGGCGAGCAGCCTCGTCAACCCGCGAGTAGTTGAGAGGGGCCGCTTCTTCTGTTTCTCTGGCGATCTCTTCTTGCTTCTCCTGTTCGATCTCCTGTTGCTGCTCCTGCAACGGCACCGGCAGTATCAGCGACACAAAAAGGCGTAGTGTGATGCCTAAGGCTTCCATTCCCCCCGTGACGCAGTGAATAGCAATGCAGCAGCAGCCAACGCCGTCCTGTGTCGGCTGATGCAGCAAAAGCGGCAGCGCTCATTTGTCTTACCTGCTCCTCTTCTTGTTGCTGCTGCTCTTCGCCCTCGATTTCTGCCTCGAGGCCTTCCATTCGCAAGGCATCGGATACTTCTGCGTCTCTCGCATCCCCCTTCAGAGCATGTCTCCTCGCAGCCGCCTCCTCCTCTTCTAGCTCCCGAACGAGCTTGTCGATCAGCGCCTTGCCTCTCGAAATCGAGAAGCTCCCCTGAGGAGAGGCCGAGGCAGCGGTTGCCTCGAGCAGCTCTGCATGCTGCTGCGCTAGCTGCTTGATCCTCAGGCTCAGGGGGAGGGAGAAGGGAACTGTTGGCGGAACAGAAAAGTCTACAGGCTCCAAGAAGACCCCAAGGGCGTTCTGCGTTTGAACCGACGCGGCATCAGTTCCCAAAGACGCATGCGTTTCCTTCAGCACCGCCAAGGCCGCCTTCCGCCATACGTTGCTAGCGCTCTGGAGGCACAGCAGACGATGCTGCATGCACTCCTGAGTCACCTGACGCGCTACCAGCCAGCCGCAGATTTCTCCCAACAACGAACAGCCCCGAGCCATCTGCATCTGCATCTGTCTCTGCTGCTGCTCTCCCCGCATGAGCGGCTGCTGCTGATGCAGCTCCGGAAAGAGAGCAGCCGAAGGCAGCACCGATCCTACAAGACGTGCGTGCCCCTCTATGAGGGCGGCAACGCCTGGGGGAATCAAATAATGCAGCGTCTGGCCCCTGCCAAGCCCCCGCATGCGGAAAGCTCCCTGCGCAACGTCTCTAAAGGTGCAGTCTTTCCCAAGAGTCAAGAAGGCCCTCCCATCGGCCGCCTGCCGAATATCCTGAACACAAGACGCGCGGAGAGGCAGGACGGCCAGCACGTGTAGCTAGCAGCAGCAGCAGCAGTGTCAGCAAGCACCTGAGGCGTCCTGAGCAGGGCATAAAGATCGCCGCTCGCTCGCCCCTCAGAGAGAAGCACGCAGCAGATATATTCCGCCATATATGCGGCAGGAGCAGCAGCCGCGGCACACACACACACAGATACACGCATGCAAGCGCGCAGTGGGCGGGCATGGCTGTACGGAGGCATACACACCCATCCATAAAGAGATTCACATACTGCAACGTCATGTGCAGGAAGAGGAAGCAGCTCCTCTCCAGACGCGAAGACTCATTAGAAGGCGCGTGTGTGTACCTGTCCGGTGGTGTGGACGTGATCGTAGAAGGAGAAGCGTCTTTCTGTGGCGATTCCGCACTGCGCAAGCTGCAGAACTTCCCACCCCTCCCTTATCAGCACCATTTGGCGATCTCGACTGTCGAGGAAGACGACGCCCTCCATGTGCGGCAAGCCGAGCTGCAGGAGAACCAAGGCCACGTGGTAATTGCTAATGCCGGATATAAGGGCGCCTGTGTCGATCAGCGCGTGGAAGGGAGGCTCTCTGGGCGCAGCTACGAGCTGCAGCAGCGAAGCCACACTCCACTCTGGTGGCAGCAGCTCCCAAGAGACGACGGACGGGGAGGAAAGGAGACGCAGAACCTTTCCATCTGTCCCTGCTTCGTAGCAGCACTTGCCCATCTCGCACGGCAGCAGCTCAGAAGGCGTCCCAGAGAAGCCTATGCGCACCGTGAAGAGACTGTCTCCCCCTATTTCTTGACCCGAGGCAGACAGCTGGAAGGGCGCGTGCTCCAGCACAGAAGGCATTACGCGTCTGAACAGGAAGGCGGCGATTGCGAGAGGCTCCTTCCCAATGAGGGTGTACAGACTCTCCAGGTGCTCGCGGTCGCTGAGACTCAGCATTTCCAGCGGATACATCTTGTCGAACGTCTCTCCCTCGGCAGCCTCCGCTTCTGAGAACTTCGCCTCCGCTGCTGCTGCTCCGGAGGGGAGGCCTGAGTCGCTCGTCTGCCGCGTCTCCGTCTTGCTGTCAGTGCCGCCTTCCCGAAGGCCAGGCAGCCCGCGGAACGGATCGTCTGCGTCCATGCGAAGCGGGTGCGAAGGCTGCTGCTGCGGCATTGCCTCCGCGGCGAGGCTCCTGAGATCGTGAATCCACTCTTCTGCGTGTCTCTTTCTCCTGTGAAGCCCCCTGACTCGCCCTCCTGCTGCCCATATCCAGTTCCCATACTCTTTCGCTGCAGGCCGTGTCGATACTGGACCGTAGCCTCCCTCCAGCCTCCCCAGCTGGTCAACGAGGAGCCTGTGAAAATCCTCATAACGCAGTCCTTGATACCGATACGCGAGAATGGAGAGACCAATCAGCATGTCAGGATGCGAGAACTCAGAGGCGGGAGAGGGGGCGTCCTTCCCTAAGAAGGGCACAGCGAGAAGCTGGCGGCTGCGAGGCAGCGGAACGGCCTGAAGAAGAAGACAGTCCTCGATCTCCTCGCTGGTGAGCAAGCCATAGCTGCGCAAGAATACACGAGGCACATGCACTTCCATGCAGCCTCTACTCAGCGGCTTTTTTTAAAGCCACTCGTGTGCCCTCACACCGTCTCGGTGAATCACGGCCTCTTCAAGTCCACCCGCAAACAGCGCGCAAGGAGACACCCCTACTGCGCGTGTCCAAGTAGAGAAATGACGGAGAGAGAGAGAGAGAGAGAGCGAGAGAGCGAGAGAGACAGAGAGAGAGTGAGAGAGAGAGAGAGAGAGAGAGCGAGAGAGAGAGAGAGAGAGAGAGAGACAGAGAGAGAGAGATAGAGAAGAACAGGAAAGCACACGCCTCCACCCCAGTCACAAGACGACATTGTAGTCCGTCATCTGCAGGAAACAAGAGACCCACATTAACTCACCGCGATCCTACCCACACTTCTCCATCTACCACTACTTACTGCCATTCTTCCTCATCTGCCTCCCTTCCACCCCTACTATCCACTGCCATGCCTTTTTTTTTTTTGTATTTCTTCCTTATTGTTCTTTGTTCTTTTTTGGTCTTTTCTT
>NW_020312134.1:0-77868 GCF_002999335.1 Cyclospora cayetanensis | reverse complement strand
GCTGTGGAGGTTAGTGGGTTGTGTTCCGGATACAAGAAGCAACTTTTAGTCTCCGGAACAAGGTTCCTTTTACCTATGTAGAGCTTATTAGAGTCGTCCCTCACCACAATGAGGCATCGCCATTATGTGGTTGGCTCATCAGAGCAGTAAGGGAGGTGGGTTCTGAGCCGATGTCCCCTTTCACTGGCTGTGTAACCGGATTTCGTTGAAAATACCAAATAAGCTTTAGCCGAGGAACAGCAGGACTAGGCAAGTTTCGATGAGGATTTCGTTGACGCGCAAAATATGACGAGTTGCCAGCAGGCTGGCCACCTGCTGGTCGTCCAGCGCATCGTTTTTAGCTTGTCTCCAGGTCAGCTCCAAACTATGTTCCGCAGTATCGAAAGCCCCCATGTCATTAAGCCAAGGTTCAGCAGTAAGCGAAAGACTTGTCGAAGGAGCACGAAGTGAAGAAATCGACCAGTGCCTTTGGCAACACCCGATGTTGATGTCGGAAAGGGACGGAAGGTGGCACATAAACCTATACCTAAAGCCCTTTAAAATTACTGTGAAGTGAAGCTTCCCGACGTCTCATATTGACAAACTACCTGCCAAGTACACGCTTTGGCAGTCTACTTGGCATTTGACTTCATGGAACTCTCCTTACAAATCTTTTATTTAGCCTTTTGGCAGTCACAAAGCGTCGCTTCATATTAGCCCTCGCACATTCGAATATACCTGTGTGTTGTTAGCACCTGTTACTTACACAGCTGAACTATCTGATATTGCGAATTTTGGCCGCTGTATTTGAGGCAGCTCCGGCTGTAACTGAAGCAATGAAGGCATGGCTTTTTTCTCCTCTACGCACCCGCAAAGACGTTAAAGGCTCCGTGGGAATCCATCCGGTTACCAGAATCTCGTTCCTAAATTTCCTCGGATTGCTGCGCTTTTGACTGATTTATTTGAGAAACCCAATCTTTGACCAGGGTCGACAAACCTGATGTCGCAGCATTGACGCTGATCATCCTGCTGGCAGCTCTTCCAGTACTTGCGCCGCTTGATTATTAGCGTCATGTCTTCGTATCAACCGATGCTGATTATATATACCGATGAGCGCTATATTCTCTCAACTGGCTACAGGCTCTTCAAAACGCCAACTCATTGCTTGTTCTCATTGCTTGAGCAAAACGAGTGGCGGTAACCAGTGAAAGAAAAGAACGCTATGCGGTGCCGTGAAGCGCGAAATGGTTGGCGTCATATAAATAAGCGTCATTTGACTTTTCCGCTAGATGCCAATTTTTAATGCAAACTACATAGTGTTTTAGAAGTCCTGATGGCCTGAAAGTGCTTTGCTAGCTTGGGTGCCACCTGCAGTACAGCTTCTCCGTGAAGGCTTGTCAAGGGTATAACCGACATAAACAACAGTGCCGATGCGATCTTGCAATGCTCCAATAATTCATTACTATACGGTGCAGCCGTTCTTGCTTATAAGAATCAGAGTGTCGGTCTAATATTTGCAAGAGCGTTTAGTTTAACCTTTCACGCATCCTTTTACATTGCCAAATCCCAGGATACGAAAAAGGTGAAGCAATGCCCCATTGAGGATGACCTGCTGTGGTTCAAGCGAAATCATGAGCCCTGTCGCCTGAACGTTCCCAAAGTCGTGTTATGCTCTGTTCAGTCATGACGAGATTCACACTACAATGGCAAAGCCCTCACAGTCCTTCTGATAGCCGGAGATGCGTTCTGCGCAGATGAGTATGCATTGTCCTGTCCAGCTGCAAGTGCTTTGAAAACTGGCCCTTTGCAAAGCTCTTTAATTTCTAGAGGTATTTGGACTGCTTTGACTACGTCGACAATGGCATGGATGCTGTCCAAACCCTAGACCTTTGGCAATTTCAACTGCATATTCCAAACTTCTAAAGTATGTTCATATTGTTTTCTGCTCCATTTTGTCATTTCTCACGAAGTCGCTCAATTATTGTCGACTCATGTGTGGAAGTCTTACAGATTCCCCGGGAACATCATGACGGGCAAGAATCCGAAGTGTAGTATTGCGTTCTAGCTCGTCTTTAGATATGACCCATCTACGCATCAATTCAAATATACGAATTGAGAAGGACCCTGGATCACATTAGCAGAAAGAGCGTGCCTCCCGCACGCTTCTGCAGTAGTGGTAAATCTATGTCCACAAACATCGACTTGCTTGGCTTTAATTTTTTTCCTTGTGCTCAGTGGTTTATAATATCATAAAGTTGTCTACCTGCTCCTCTTCCGCTTCCCTGATCTACCATGAGGAGCCTTTCTCCAGTTCGGACCTGGACCTGGTGGTCGGGGGCCAGCAGCCATTAGTAGCAGCGGAAGAGTCTAGAGGACAGATGGCTAGTGCACTCCAAAGCACATGCGAAGCTGAGTAGAGAGAGGGTCGGAATTGTGAGAAGTGGGATCTTGACTGTGTGTTTTGCTCCTGAAGACTTGGCCTTTTTAGATATCAGAAGGCTTTTGTAGATGCACTGTCAGGTGCCCAGCTCGAGCATTTTGCAACCCTGTGACTAGGGTCATTTGTCGTCGTCTGGCAAACAAATGCTCCTCGTTGCTCTATCGCACCACCAAAATGTTGAAGATGCCACAGAGCTTACCAATATGGCATCTCAAAGAAGTTCTGAACCCCCCAAATTATTTTCTGGCTTTGCCACACATTCGAGTGACCTGCGTGGAGGCATTGGATCCGCAGGGAACCGTAGAACTGCTGGATTCTAGGACTCTTGAACTTCGCGAACACACTGGTGGGGGGGGCATGGTAGTGAATTGGGCTTAAGAGCGCTGACATAATTGGTTGACATGGGACAGTTATGATCTGCCTTGTCTGCGGAGGGAATCGCAACCCTTTCGATTAACGGGTGTATCCACCACACTCGATATTTCTTGCGTTCCTTGATATTAGTGCTTCCGCGGGGCATGCTCCGCTTGAAAGAGTCGTCTTTATCCAGGGATCTTTCCTGAAAAATTGCCGGCTGTTGCTGTTAAGGTGCTTTTCTACACTTAGATTTATGCATGTGCACTGTCAGGTTTTTGGTTCATGCAGTCTTCCACATGCCTTTTTACGAGCGTTGGAGCCGACTCTGCTGCCTGCTCCGGCTGTACATGCGTGCAGACCTTGCTCTCTGGAACGCGGTAGCACTGCCCGTTACACCTTTTACTTGTCTTGAAATCCTGTGTCATACTAGGATGCTCACGCATGCCAGCTCTCCAACAACAGCGAATTATGGTACTCGCGATCGTGCTAATTTGAGCCTTGTCCGCTGCTGCCTATTGTGTAAGTCTTTCTGTTCGTCCATTTCACTCCAGCGAATCACGAGCGCATTTGCTTTGTCCCCCTTGCACTAAGTTCGCTTGTTCCTAGCCTGAGGACTGGATAAGGCGGGACTTCGTAGATTGTTCTTCATTCAGTTGGTCTCGACATACTGGTACAGAACACGAGGGTGTGTGCATTGAAATGCTGAGGGAAGGTGGAGAGGGATACGCTACACTCAATAACTCCTTGCCGCACTAGTTCCATTAAATCAAGAAATAGAACGAAATGACTAGTTGGTTTGTCCGTCAGTAGATGGTACGTATTGCAGGGTACTGCTGCTTCAATAAAAGACACTGATCCTTGCGTGTGAGCAAGACGCTATGTGCAACTAGCTGTGAGTGCTTGGAGTCTAATGCACGCATGCGCGCCCCAACTCGCCCCCTTTTCTCGTCGGAAACTCTGAGAGCAGCGAATGTAGGGGACAAAGGGGCCTTTAGATCCACACAATAACTTTCCATCAGGCTTGCATTGAGTATGGAGCTAAGTTTCTCCTTACGGGGCCCTTCGATGGAACGTTCCACCTTTCTTCTCTTATGGACTTTCGCTGATTGTTGACATTAATATAAGCGTTTATGTGCATATCTACTTTTATATATATACACCCGCTTCTCACCTCGGCATGTGCACTCGCCTGCCTCTGGCTACCTTGAAAGTCTCGTCATCCTTTTCAGTACTGACGATTGTCAAGGCTGCATTGGAGGGCAGTGGCAAAGTTCGTGGCGTTTGCTTTGCGTATTCGTGGCGTGTAGCCGTCCCTGACGCTTGGGAAACCTCTTCTTTAGGTCACTGGAGTTCCAGTTTGGAAGTGTCTACAAGATGTAGCCTCAAGGCATACTAATGCTCATCACAGAGGGTGTGCGCCACAATTTTAACCTAAAAAGGGCAGATTCTGGGCAAGTTGGCGTAGTTTTCTCGTTGTGGATGAAAGGCACACCCACATCAGCGCTGAAGGACACAGTGCAAGCGCATTTACCATGCAATGCAGCACTTCATTCAGGATATATTCCTGAGTCTGCTTGCAGGAGAAGAAGATTTGAGCGAGGCGACCATAGGGGCGTGAGCTACTTGCTTCAGGAGAGTGTCACTTGGTCGTGTATAAAGTATCCTCCGCACAAGTGGATATAGCCCGGATGGAGACGAATCCTGACTGAAGTTACCAAACCACAAATTGAACGGGCTGGCTGCCCTGCCCAAAACATGCAAACACAACGAGAGATAATAAGCAGATGGGTCCTGTAGTCTCTCTCTCGTCGTTTCTATGTCTCTTAGAAACATCTCGGGCGCGGATCTCCTGCTAAGGTTGCATGCCAGTGTGGTGTATCCCTCACCCCTCGGGAGTAAGCTTCCATCTCCGGAAAAAGCTTGTGTGCCTCCATATCGTTTGCTGTCCTCTGCAAGGCTGTCGTGTCCTCTTTGTCACTCAGTGATTTTCGTCGAGGCGAAAACCGCCAGAGGCCTCCACGATGAAGCTGGTGAAGTGAAAGTTCTATCGGCAGGCAAGTGTACGTCTCGGCTGCATATCAACGAAAGGGAATCGAGGCCCCTGTACTCGACCAACCTGTTCGCCGGCTCTGCGAAATTCCCTGAAAGAGTTGCTGTGTGGTTTCCCGAAAAGGGCTATCACCCACCTTCCCCGTTTCTCGCCCCTCAGGGTGTCTGTAAGAGGGGAAAGGAAGAGGTAGCGTGCGGGAATGTTGCGCTGCATCCTCTATCCATTTCGAGCATTCCCAGCTACTGTGTTTGACTTGGAGCATCGATTGCTATTGTTTAGGGTCAATGCTAGTTACAACAAATAAGAGATATACGAACATGAAAACAATAATAGTTGATTCTTGCTCAATGCTCAACTAGATATAACTAGTGCATTGGACAAGGACCACGTACAGATTTGTCCGCTACCGTGCATGCCTGCTACATATATACTACCACCCACTATAATGGCATGTGCTAAGGAAGATAGTGAGGTGAGCGACATGGCGGCGCAAAGAGACTACCTCTAGAGCCTAGCCTTCTTTTGAGAAATGGCCTTGTGGGGGTGTATCAGAGTCACTTCCCCATCGACCTCCTGTGCTAAGGCTGAGCAGCCGTCTCCCAATGTAGAGAGGCGTGACTTGAATGAACACTTTCTGTTCTCGCGGTTGTATCTCATCTGCCTACCACATGAAACCCACTAAGCGCATTGAGCGCTTAAGAGACTTTTGCTCTTTTGTGGGAAGCGCCTCCGTAGACGCCAGAGGCAGGGCCCAAATGCAATCATCTTGCTTTATGCGAATAGAGGGTCGCGCCAGACTAGCCTTTTCAGATCCAGCTTCCCACGGTGGGTTGTTTCTTTTGCATACTCCTGTTCCCCCCCGTTGAATTTGGACCAGTCTGAGCTTTCAAGTGTGGCTAGTCCTGCGAGCAAATGCAAGATTTGCATTATGCCACACGGCACCTCATGCGCAGTTGCTCCTGAACGAGCAATTGCCAGGGGGCATTCAACTCATCTTTGGCCTGAGGGCCGTGGTGCCTCAAGAGCAGTGCCCACGGACATACATTGTTATCATGAGAACTCCCTGAAGCTTACGGATGGAGTGCAAACTCCAGCTCTCCTCTACATGTAGAGAGCGCCTGGTGCCGATTCTGGGTCGGCCGTTGTCTGCGGCTTATGGACTGAGCCATGCAGGAGCACTATTGTGGCGATGTGTGTACCCGCTTGCCGCAACCCTTTGCTCTCATATACCTAGCTGTATGTTTCATTATCGTTACGCAATAAAGTAAACGACGAGGGGTTATTTCTGCTGCAGTTCGCCATCTGTGCAAGAGTGACAGGCCCTATTCTACGGCCTGTCACTCTTGCACAGACGTAGGGAAAGCTTCAGATTTTGGTGTTTTCCGTGCAGCAGCGCATTGACATTGCAATAAACGCGTCCTTTCTGAAATAAGAATAACACATCCAGGGCAGGGCGCCTTCAGTGCATGCGGTCACTAGGTTAAAGGGCTGGGGGCCCACGGAGGTCGGTGGGCACGGCAGCTTTTCTGCGGCTTGCTGTCACAACTTTTATTGCTCATTGAGTTATTACAGGCTTGTCTTCCCACGACGCACTGCTGTAAGCACCCATTTTCATCCTAGGACCGCAGCGGGTGGAGCAGCGGAGTCGCCTGCGGCGGCACTACACTGCAGAAGCGGCAGCGGCGGCAGCGGCTAGGCGCATCAGGGGGACTCCTTTGGTGTGAAAGCCGCAGCAGAGCGGACGGCCTTTCCTCCTTTTGGTTCAAAGGAGGCTGTTACCGCCTTTGGTCCCGCCTGGCAGCCAAGCTTCCGGACGCCGTTCGTGGCGCTCGTGCTCTGCTGCGACTTCTCCCGTCTCCCGCTTGTCTGCTTCGCCGTTTTCGGCGCATTTGTCCGTTCCGAGGAAATTCCGCGGTATTCCTCTTGTCGAAGGGGGGCCGAGGAGTCTAGGGGATCGCCGGGGCGGCTGCGCAGTCTGAGGCACCCACGTGCAGGACGTTGAACCCGAAGTACGTAGGCTCCTAGCGCGCTGTGGTTTACGCCTGGAGAAGAATCCCTTTGTTCTCGCGCATAGCGCAGTCTGGAATCATGGAGTGCGATGGCAGTACAGCCACCGGAAGGGCTGAGGACAACCTTGCGGCTCCCCAAGAGCCTGATGCCAGGGGAGAAGCGGCGACACCCCCGGAAGCGTTGGCAGCAGGCCTGTCAGTTCAGCAGGCAGGAACAAAAAGAAGCGAGCTGAGCCCCGAGGCACTGCGGGAAGTGAAGGAGGACCGGTTCCTGCAAGCGACACTGCGAGTGCGAGTAAACGACGGCTTTTTTCCCAATTGTGTGTTCCTACCCAAGACAATGGAGGAGTGCCGCAGGGAGGGGCAACCCCCTAGGTAATTTTGGCCGCACGTAGGGAGTTAGGCTTCGGCAGATAGGAGACACTTGGTACTGCGGAAATCCCTGCCGCAAGATGGAGCGTGGGGGACGCAGCAGGGGAGGGCGACAGGGATGCGGTAGTCGCGCTCGCTAGGGCTGAAGTAAGGGCTTTGCGGTGGGCACAGGGAGGGTCGAGTGCCTTTTTGAGCTTGAAGGAGTCAGTTGAGGCGGCAACAGAGAGCTTTGTGCAGGCAGGCTCATGACCCCTAGTCACTTCTTTCCTGTTGCTGGCCCTGCCGCCTCGTCTTTAGGCTTGCGAGCTGCTCTCTGCGACTTGCGGCATTGGCTGTAGCGTTGAGATTTTTGGGGCTCAGGATGCGAATCGAGCTGGTGCAAGAGATCCTCATCGAGATGACTCAGATCCTTTGGGCAAACAAGTCGGGCAACCTGTTCAGAGCGGCTGCTGAGGCCTTCCACAAGATATCGGACGACACTTACACCAAGTATTTTGCTGGCGACGTCTGCTGCAAGGGGTGTGTTGCTGGGGGCGCTAGAGCGGCGTAAGCTCTGCACAAGGATACGTGAAACGTGTGCCGCCTTCCTGTCGCTCTTGCCACTCTTCTGCAGGTACCTGCCCACTGAGACAAGGGCAGAAAGTGCTGCTGCAGTCCAAGAGCAGCTGGTGAACTACACTGTGCTCCTGCTGACCTGTTTGGAGCTCTTCGAGCTGGAAGACACGCCGCCGACTGCTGCAGTACGACAGATGCGCCTTGCTGCCGTGGCTGCAATTGGTGTTGCAACATCAGCGTTTGTGGAACCTGCTTTTGTGCCACACTCCGTCGTTGATTCGACATCGATGCCCATGAAATGTGTGTATGAGCCAGCATAGAAGCACATAAAATGGTGTGCGCTTACACCCTTTCTGTGCTGCTTGTTTGTTTGCGCCACTTTTTCAGATGGCCGTCCATTTCAGAGAGTTCCTAGAGGGCGTATTCCCCACTGCCTTTATGCTCAAATTGATCGCAGCTCTGCAGGAGTCACCTGGGAGCGGGGAGGGGGGGCCCTTGGAGGCTGCCTTTGGACCAGCAGTAGACGGACTCTTCGCAGCACTTACCGAGAGGGGGGTGAGAAGACACACACGCTAGGATCAGCATTTAGAGAGAGGGGGAAGCAATAAGGGCAGGGGAAAGCTCTATGGCGGCTGCAGGGGGGAGCGATGGAGAGCGCCTCAGGCTGCGGAGGGAAGGGCTTTATACAGGAAAGCAGACACAGAGATGCGGGGGAGAAACGGTCACAGACAGGCTAGCAGCGTAGGCGAAACTGAGAGTTCTTGCTCCTCGTAAGGGGCAAGAACCCTGCAGTTTCGCATGTGTTATGTCTGCACGGTTTCTGCTCTCGATTTCGGGCCTTACATGAGGCAGTCTCTGCTGATCGTTTCATCAGGTGGGCGGCTACAAGTCACCGGCTGTTGGCGCCATCCGCCTCCTCTCTTCCTTCAAGCCGATCGGTAAGGTGCCTCTCTCTGTCCAAGGCTGTGCAGGCTGAAGGGTGCTCTGACTGTTGTTGCGCTGTTGCCTGTGCTGAGGCTCAAGGTGTTGGTGGCGTTGTGTGGCCGCTACAGAGGCCCCTTTGCTCGCTTTCTGCACCATTTGTTGTGTTGTCGCAGCCTCGGTGATTACGCGCCGTAGTTGTTTCTTGCCGCCTTTCGCCCCGCCGCTTCCAACTGCGCAGCCAGGCTTCTTTCTCCAAGAAGAATCCCTTCTAGGACGTCTTCTCTCCTTCACCCCTCTAGATGGGCCAGTCCTCCCCGTACGTTCGAGGTCAAGCGCAGCGGATTTCGGCTTGAAGGGGTTTGTGAGGGGGAATGGGGTGGCGGCACTTGTGAGAGTTTTGGGAGGCATTGGTCGCTCTCTTGCGGCACAGCCCCTTTTCCTGCTAAAGGAGATCTCGATTGCGCTGGTCTGCACAGCTGAGCACTTGAGATTTACAGCGTGTGCGCGCAGAAAGGACAGCAGAGCACCGTACAGCGAATCTTTGCTGGGGGTCAAGCTCTGGCACCCACCTACTTGCAGAATGCAATTCAGGGAATGCGGCTTGACCTTCAAAACATCACAGATATCGATAATCAGGCAAGGGCAATTTGAAGGGATGCTGGTCTGAAGCCCATGTTGTTGCAGCTGGAGGTGCTGCTGTCACGTTTAAGGCCTTTTGTTTCCCTCTGACTCCGCCGTCTGAACAGTAGCAGTCGTGATGGTGGTGCAGCTCCCGGTTGTGTGCATGTTTGTGTGTGTGTGTGTTTTTGTGTATGTGTGTGTGTGCTTATGTGTGTGTATGTATGTGTTTATGTGTGTGTGTGTCTATGTGTGTATGTGTCAATGTGTGTGTGTGTGTATATTTGTGTATGTATATATATATGTGTGTGTATGTGTGTGTGGCTTCTGCCTGCTGGATTGGCGAGCCAAGCAGGCCTCCTGTCCGGTGTGTGCAGCAGCATATGCTGCTGCTGCTGCGTGGGTGTTGTGGATAATGCTGCTGCTGCAGATCCTCAAGAACATATGCCGGGCGGGAAAGGCGGAGAGGCACCGCGTGCTGCAGTGGTTCGCTGCAGTGTTGGCTTCAAATGAGGCCAGGGCGAAGGCAGCGCATGCGCATCTCATGATGCAGCAGCACACTCCGGAGTCGGCAGATCCTCTCCACGCCTTCCTCCTAAGTAGGCACAGAATTTTAGTGCGAGTGACGCTGCCCTGATGCCGTTGCCTTGCGTTTCAGCATGGTACAGCGATTGCTAGGCTGTCAGTTGTGTTTTGGGGGCTGCTGGGGAGGACGAAACGGTGCTGTTGCATCACTGGCTTCTCCCTCACCTCCGCCTTTGTGTGCTGCTGCAGAGGCTCAGGGGCAAAATTCGTTCGGCTTCTTGGTCAACGTCTTTCATGTGCTTCTGCTGTTGGTGGATCCTATCAAGACAGAGAGGATGTTCGTTAGTGTTACCCATGGGGGCGATGTTTTGCGACCCCGCAGCGCGAAGACACTGGCCTTTTCGCATGCCAGACACCTTTTGGGGCTTTGCTGCGGGTGTTTGTTGGGGTTGCCTCGCGCCAGCGTTGCTGCCGTCACCTCTGTTGGTTTCGCCATGGCGTATGCTCGGTCCATGTCAGACTGTGTGTGTAATGAGCGGCTTTTGCAGCTATGGGAATGATGCTGGGGCTTACTCACTATGTGTGCCTCTTCTTGCACCTCCTGCGGCCTTGTGTACTGCTGCGCATCTGAAAACACCTAAAGGCCCTCCCTGCATGCGTGCTGCATGCGCCACCGATCGTCTGCCTGCCTGCAGCTTCGAGGTTTCCCCTTTCTACGCAACCTGCGGGAGTGCCGAGGATAGCGCGCGTCTGCTGGTGTCGGGGCCGCTACGGCGAGAAGCTCTGTTGGGAGAGGACGAGACAGTCGCGTTTGCCAGAAAGTTTTATGCGCAAATCGCTGCTCAAGATGCGGATGCCAAATTCACCACCGAAGTATTTTGGCTCGCGATTCGTGCCGTCCGACTCTGCTTCAAGTCAGGAAAACACAAAACACGAGCTGTTGCTGTGTTCTGTCTGTTTCCTTCGTGTGTTTGTGCTGGCGGATGCTTTGCGACACATGCAACAGCCCGTTCTGCCCTCACGGCGCTTCATTCGTCGCCCTCTACGGTTTTTTCCTGTCGGAACCTCTCCCCATCATATACGCTACCCTTCACCATTATATATGCTTCCATTCACCATCATATATGCTTCCCTTCTTTTGCTGTTTGCCTTTGTCAGCGCCCGCCGCTGCGTCCATCCACAGGCGTTTTTTGCTTCTCAAAACCACCTGCCTTTTTGCGGCTGCGCCATGTTGCAGCAGCAGCAAGCCCTCCCTTACCATCGCGCGTCTTGCTGTCCTGTGGTATTTTTTTCTGCAGTTCTTGCGTCGCTGAGTACATGCGGTGGATGGAGCACTTCCAGCAGCGCCATGACGGCGGAATGCAACAAAACTCTCCCGAATACAGGAGCATCATCGCTGAACTCCTGGGGTGGCGTGCGGTCCGTCCGTACTTTTTGTTTTTTCTCATTCCATCTCTGTGTACCATCTCTGTGCCGGCTCGCTTTCCTTCTACCCCATGGGCTGCCTCTCCTCATTAGTTGAACAGACTTTGTGCAAGCGCTTTGCGTGCCTTCTCTACACGGTGCCCCTTCCCTGGTTGTGCCTCGCCGCCTTGTAGCTTTCCCGTTGCTTCCCTCTCCGTTTTCGCATCTACACACATGCGGAGTCCGAATGCGGCACCTCAGGGGCTGAGCTTTGCATGCTACGCGCTGCTATGTGAATGCTGCTTGCCGCCACCGCAGCTTCTGCTTCACCCCCGTTTCTGCAGCCTCTACTGGCACTTTGCGCATTTGTTTTGTTCTTGGCTTCTGGGGTGTATGTACACCTACACGGCGGACGGCAAGGAGGATTCCAAAGCAACGGGGCTGTTGAATGCTCAAAAGTGGCGTGCTGCTGCTCTTCTTACCCAGGTAACCTGGAGGAAGGAGGCAAAAAGAAAGGGCGAACGGAGGTAGTGTTCCTCTATGTACTTGTGCATTTCTTGTCTTGCGCCTTGCTGGTTTTTCAAGCCCCCTCCTTTCCCCTTCTCAAGCCGGCTTCCTGTGCCTCCCAGTCTTTGCTGGAACTCCACTCTCTCTTGAGCACTTTGCTGCTGCTGCTGCTCTATGTCTCTGCTCGAGGCTCTGCCCGCCAAAGCCTCTCGGTCTGTGTATCTGTACTACAACTGTACACCCCTTGCCGTCTGTATGTATGTATAGATATCTACATATTTGTATCTGTATGCATCGCCACCTACTTTTGTCTATGTGTATTTATCCATCCATATGTGTATATGTGTAAATAGATTTTTGATATCTGTTGGTATGTAGGCATGTATCTATGTATGCGTCTATGTATGTATCTCTGTATCTTGTATATACGTATCCTGTATGCATGCATAGAGCCTGCGAAGTGCGCATCTGCGTGCAGCTGCCTCCTGGCGGAGCGGCATCGCCTGCAAAGCCTTCTCCCCAGTTCGCCTGTGAGCGGTGCCCCACTCAATGACATGAGCTGAGAGGAGATTTCGCTGCCACCCCCTGCACACCATTGTTATTAAGCAAGGCTTAGAGCAGAAGGGAAGAACGCCGCGCTGCACAGGAGTTCTCAGCTCAGCGCAATTATTACGACAC
This sequence comes from Cyclospora cayetanensis, assembly GCF_002999335.1. Classification (NCBI taxonomy): domain Eukaryota; phylum Apicomplexa; class Conoidasida; order Eucoccidiorida; family Eimeriidae; genus Cyclospora; species Cyclospora cayetanensis. The sequence goes on along the minus strand of NW_020312134.1, from coordinate 65,450 downwards.
TGCGGTCCAATCACGCCAAAGTAGCCGCTTCCTGAGGCGCATGAGCAGCGAGACGGGAAGGGGGCAGCGGGAGAAGGGGAAGGACTATCTTTTTGGACTGACAGACTGAGACGCATAGACAGATCGATAGACAGGGTAGCCGCAGACAGGGCAGCCGCAGAAGTTGTGAACTCTCTGATAAGAAATTAGACTGCCTGAAAGTTTTACTCGGCCCTTCAAGAGACTCTTTTTAGGCTGCTCTTTTTGTGCTTTCTGTCTGTCTGTAAATACATCTGCAGTGTTGCCCAGCGGCATCGTTGACGACCTCATGCTTTCCATTCGGCACATGGCAGAGCTTCAGGCTTTTTACTCAGGTCTCAGGGGAGGGCAGGGGGGTGAAGTTTCTCCTTGCAGCAGCATGGATGCAGAGCTTGTTGCAGCCACATGCATCGCGGTGATGGGTTCGCCTGGTTTTTTCCGGAGCGTCCACACACGATGCGACGGGTGAGAAACGCCTTCCTTTGTCTCTTTCCTTATGTCTGTATTCTCTCTGACTGTCTCCTCCTTCCCTGCTTCTCCTCGGCCGCCTTATCGCCTTTTGTGTTACGTTCCCGCCTTGCGGCCTGTATCTGGAGCATCCGCCTTCACGACTTTCCCCTTCTTTTCAAGCCAGCCCCCCCTTTTATCCGTTCCTCTGCTCTCCCATATAAGCCAGTTGCAACCGCCTCTGTCGATCCGTTGCTAGTCTTCGAAACGCTCAGTGCATGACATCGTCCCCTTTCCCCCCTCCCCCCGCGGCCGCAGAGACTTCGCGCTTCTCCGAAGCGGAGAACAAGCAAAATCCCACTGCGCTTACATCGTTTTCCCTCAGTCAATCCCTCTTTCCTCCTTCTCCACGCTTGGCTGTTGTTGCGTCGCTGTCAAGTCAGTGTTGCACGGCGGGTCGGGGTATCGGTGTGCTTTCTCTCTAGCGCCTGCCGGACGCTGCACCGCCTTTTCCTGCTTGACGAGTTTCGATGCCGCTTGGAGGCTCTCCCTGTTGCCAAGAACTTCCTTCTGCCTGCTCTTGTGGAGGTGTTCATCGACTCAGAGCGAGGTGCGCTCTTCTGCATCCTTCCCTATCCATGTGTATATACATGACCTCTCCCCGCTTAATTCTCTGCGCACAAATCTTCTCTGCTGCTCATTAATTTTCCCGCTCCCTCCCCACGTTTCTTCCCTGGCATTCCTCTCTGGATCGCTAGCCACCCGCGTGCTCCTTCCCTTTGCATCGGGCTGCATCGGACTGACTGTCTTTCGCCTTCCCGTTCGCTATCAATGCGCACTGGTCACCCTTCTCGCTTCCCCGTCTTTTTGCCGAGCAACGCTAAGCAGACAGAGAGATTAGCAGCAGACTTTAAGCTGCGCTTTTCAAGAGAGCACCAGCAGGCGGGGGGAGCGACACCACGCCACCCCTGCAGGGTATCGGTATCACTACCCCTCTCCATACGAAAATCCAACAGCTCACAAGCGTTTCTTTGGCGCCTCCTCCTCAGGCTCCTACTACGATAGAATCAACTTTCGAATTCCCATTGTTGACATGCTGAGCCGTCTCCTAGCGCATAACGAATACACTGGCAATATGCGTCTCTTGGCAGAGGCCTATCCGGAGGTGAGACGGGCGTGCTGTGCGCAACACCATCTCGCTCTCTTGGCGTCGTTCTTTTCCCTCCCTGCATCACTTGCCTCTTTGAAACATACTGCGGTGTGCCTGTTTCCTCGTTTGGGTGGCCTACCCGTGGCTTTTTGCATGCATCTTTCTATGGTTTTGCTTCCCACGTCGTCGTCTGCGCGTTCCTTTCTCTGCCACACCCCTCGTTCGCCATGTCACGTCCACCCCTCGCTCCTGGCCCTTTCTTTCTCCCTCCCTTTCCTGCGTCTCGCATTGCCCTTCTCTGTGAAAATCCCCCTTTGCTCGTCAGTATACGTCCTGTAGCCGTATGCTCGTGACCCTGTGTCGCGTCGCTCCTTCCTGCTCTCAAGAAAACGGCGGGCGGCTCTACAGCGCTTCCTTCGTAGAGAGGGCAGCCATTCGCGGTGTATGTACGTCATGCGTGCACGTCTCCGCAGAAGTTTTTGCACATGGTGCATCTGTTACTCAACGACATTGCAACGCTTGTAGATCAGGCCATGGAGGCTCTCGTTGAGATTCGGAAGCGCCAACTCGACGGTATGTCATTCGGGTGCTGCCGTGCAACGTCCTGCTATCCGCGCCTGTTTCCCCGTATCCTTTTGGAGGGGCTATCAAAACGCTGTGTGTTTGCGTCCTCGAGAAGATGCAGTCGGGGAGTGGCAGTGCTTCGCTTCATCCCGTGGGGTCGGTCACACCGGGCAAAAAGGCGCAGCCCTGCAGCCTCGCATGCATTTGCCTCTCTTGCTAGCGATTGTTTTGAGCATCCTTCGCCACTTTACACGGTGGTTCCCTGTCGGGAACGGCACTCACGGGCCCTATGATAGGTAGCGCGTGGTCAGAAGCAGAGGCCTGTGTGTGGTGGTGCCTTTTGTCTACTCCGCTGTTTCTAGCCTAGCCTTGCGTGCGTCTCCTGCCGCTGCTACAGGCAGAGACAGGGAAGAAAGCGCTACACCCGGGCAGGGGTCGAATGTTTCTGCTAATGCTGACGCCACTGCTGGGGCTGCCTCCAGCCGTGCATCTGCGGGAGGAAGCCGGGGAGCACCGAGTGCCTCGGGAGAGGAGTCAGATGCAGACGAAAGTAAGGCCTCAAAGAAGATGAAGGCAGGAAGACTACTGCTGGCGACCTCTTGCCTGCTTACCTTTGCATGCGTGTCTTTATCTGGGTGTGTACTAATAGGTTGTGTTCTTGCATCTAGAAAATGAACCTGTGCAGCTTTGTTTGTGTGGCATCCCCTCTGCGTCTGCTGCCGCTCTCTATGTGTTTTTGTTCCTGTCTTGGCTTTCTTTTCGACGCTTTGCGCCACGCTGGTGGCGCCTCGCTTGCCTTCGTATCGAGATAAAGTCTCTTGCACGTCGCTAGGCTTGCAGCTTCCAGTGCTCCCTTTCATAATGGCGCTTTGGGCGCTTTGTGGGTACCTGTGCTATGCACATGTAGACATGTACGTGGAACCTGTTTGCAACGCATGCGCGTAAGTGGATGCAAGAGGGCCGTGCATGCAGCATCTCGTGGACGGAGGCTGCCACCTCGCCTCTGCCTGTCGCACACATGCGTGTTTTGACTCAGTGGCAGACTCCCTTGAGGGCCGCTCTACACTGGAGAGGGAGCCCTGGAGACGTCTGCAGTCAACTGCTAGGGACCTTTGCTCACTTGGCCACAGTGCATGCGCCCTCTTCACCCTGCTCTCGCGGCATTGCGGCACCGTCATCAGCGGTAGCAGCAGCATCCTGCCACAGGCTGTCACGACACTGGATTGCTGCCTGGATCACCTTGTTGGTCCTAGGTGCCTTCAGCTAAAGGTAAGAAGGAAAGCGCGCCGCCCCTTCCCATATTCCGAGAAACGCGCTGCAAGCATAGAGGGCATGCATCACAGATACACGGCTCCACATACCAGTCGCAGCGAGAGAGACATAGAGAGAGAGAGAAAGACGTAGAGAGATAGACATGCAGAGAGAAATAGACATAGAGAGAGAGAGAAAGAGAGAGGCAGGGTGACGCCCAAGCGCAGGCCCAGGAGGCGGTGGCGTGTGTCAACCCTCAAAATATCCATCGTGCTGGTTGCTGGACTTTAGGCTGTGCTTCTGCGCATTCGCTGCTCGTGCTTCATGCCTAAGTACTGAGCCTCGGTTCCTGTACTGTCCTCCTTGCAGGTAAACTCTATGGAGACGTACAACTTTAGACCGAAGGATTGGCTCTCCAAGGTCCTCGAGTCCTTTGTTTACCTCTGTGAGTTTGGGTATGGCGGCTTTGGGTTTGTGCCTTGCGAGAACGCAGCAGCGACAAGTATCGCGTGCTGTCGCTGCTGAAATTGCGGCTCTTTTGCATTGGCCCTTGTTGCCCTTGCTGCTGCGCTGCTGCTGCTACAGTGCAGGCGGATAAGACCAATGGAGATGCAATCACCGGTGAAATCCTTAGGGATGGGCGATATTACAAACACGCCAACATTGCCAAGGCGGTAAGGGATTTGAGCACTGTTGCTGGAGCAGTAGCTGGCGCGAATCGCTGGCTAAATGCTGCACTGCTGCTGTTCGGAGGGGGGTCTATCGTTGGCTTTGGCCTGCCCTTTTGCTGCTGCGTGTTCAGTGCCGCATCGCGCGTCGTGAGGGGCTGATGGCCCCCTCGTTGCTGAACGAGTTCTATTTGCTGGTGAAGAGACTCGCGGAAGTCGAAGAGACGGGGAAAGGCCTGGACTTAGACGAGGTGCCGGTATGTGTTGTTCCTCCATGGGTGCTGCGTTTGTGCTCGGAGGCACTTTGCTGCTTCTGTCGAGCCAGCTGTCTGTACGGCAGTTCGCGTCCTCTGCGTGCTACTGCTCGAGGGGTTGTTGTTGGGTCTTTTGAGGCGTTTAAGCTGCTGCTGCTGCTGAGTGCCGCTAGCTCGTTTTGCGCCTTTCTGCATCCATCAGGCCGAGTATCTGGATCCCATCATGGCCGACTTGATGCAAGATCCCGTGTTGCTTCCCTCTAGCAAGGTCATCATGGACAGGCGCAACATTGAGCGGCACCTCATGTCAGATCCTTCTGACCCCTTTAACAGGTATGTGTTACTTTCCGCGGGCCGTCTGGCGAGGCATATGCGCATAGCCAGGCCTGCTTGCCTGCCCCTTGTGCCGGCCTTTAGCCGGTAGCCAGGCAAGCTTCGGAAGCAGCAGCCTAGCAGCAGCCTCCACGGCAGTGAAAGTATCATTGCAGAGCGTATGCTGCAGAGAAGTAACACTGCAGTCTTCCCCTGAAGAGCAGCAGCTGCTGCCCGTGCAGAAGTGGCACCGGCTAGCCACCAGACCACACTGCTCAGGAGTCTGCACACGGGGGGAACTCTTGCACGCAGCGCGACGAGGGGCCGCTATGCATGTGGAGCGTTTTTTTCTGGCTGCTTTTTGCAGGGCCCCATTGACACGGGAGCAGTTGGTGCCTCAGCCTGAGCTGAAGAAGGAGATTGAGGCCTTCCTAGAGTCGAAGAACGCGGCAGCCTTAGCCACCAAACCGGTTGGCCAGTAGGCAGCCAAGCTCACAAAGTAGGGAGTCCTGGGTGGCCCCTCTGCACGCGAAGATGCAGCGGAGTGAGTGGGCAAGTAGGGCTAGTTTGACAGCATGCGTGCTCTTGGGCTTTCGCGGTGGGGGGAGACCTAACTAAACTTTAAAATAGAGCCGTGTGCACGGAAATCCGACAAGGGTTTACCCACTGGCCGACCTGCTGCGCACCGTGACGCCCTAAGAAACGCGTGCAAAGTCTCCCGACACATGCCACATGGCGGCAGCGGAAACGGCGTGTTGCCTCGCTCGCGGCACGAGCGGCAGCGCAGGTCCTGGCCGACTTTCTGGTGGCCAAGAGGCCGCGGCCTTACGGCTGCCTCACTGTAAAATATCCACGCTCACTCGGCGGAGCAGGGAGGCGTGTGCGGTCGGCTAGCGAAAAGAAATAGCCAGGGAGCGGGCTGCGTGGGAATAGCCAGGGAGCGAGCTGCGTGGGAATAGCCAGGGAGCGAGCTGCGTGGGAATAGCCAGGGAGCGAGCTGCGTGACTGTCCTTCAATAGCTGGCTAGTTGCGTAGTAGGCCTAGTGCTAGCGGTGCTTTTGCTGCAAGCTACCGTATCAGCACGGGGCGTCTGACCGCCAGCCAGCAGACAAGGAACCGCTAGGGGGTAGCTGGCCCGCCAGCGTGTGCAGCTAGCGAAGCAGGAATTGCGGAGTGTTATTCGTGGCTCTGTGGTGTAGGGGTACTCAATGTGTACTACAGGGAGGGCAAGCGTTTGAAAAACTCTGACGGAATCGGGAAATCGCCAACTTGGAATTGCAGTGTGCAACTGGACACACACACAGCTTTAAGCGCTAGCGCAGATACCTCTGAAACTTGAGTAACGCAGTTTTAGAAAAATTTGCGGATGAGGCGAGCCTCCATGCAGTATGCTTGCCGATAAAACGCTACGCGGGCGTGAGGCGCGCCTTTACTGTTCAGGTTGAGCTGTCCCTTTTTTCTTAGGATACGGAACTTGCATGCGGGAAAAGATGGCTTCTCTGTCTGCATCTAGGGTCCTGCCTGCTTGCAACGCGATGAGAGGCCCGTTTAGATCTGAACCATAAAATGCCACCTCTTTGCCTGCATCTCTGTGCTTTTGGCAGATGCTCTCAAGGGCAACGCAAACGGAGTGGTCTGGTGAGGCCGTTGCTGCATGCAGCACGACAACCGATCGCTTAGGCGATGTTTCCGCTTGCATGAGGCTTGAGAGGCGCCTTGCCGTGGCATATACGAGGGGCCCATTCAGGAAGTAGTACCTGATTCCTGTTGCCTCGTCCGTTTGCACGTGGACCGATGCCGCTTGCAGGGTGCGCCAAGCGAAAGAGCACAGGGATATAAAGATGCCAATGAGAAGGGCCGTTCCTAAGTCGAAAGTTGCCCCTAAGATCGTGGTGGCCAGGACGACTGCTGCTTCAGTTTTTGAAGTTCTCTGCTGCAGGCAGCGGTACTTCTTGCAGAAGGAGCGGGGGAGGAAACTCGCAATGAGGGGTGGAAACATTTTCCAGCTGACAGCACTTGCTGCAGTGTACATGATGGCGCCACTAAGGCCTCCCAAGGGAAACACATCTAAAACGTGGTAGGCCACGGACGTGAAGATGCACAAAAAGACAGCGGATAAAATAGGCCCCTCCTTGCCCTCTGCACCCATGCGGTTAGCCAGCAGAGACAACATCATCGCAGTTGCCCCCGGAAGGCAACCAAGGAAGCATGAGATGGCGTTGGCTGTTCCCAGCGCAACAATCTGACGGTCTCTCCTGAAGGTCCACCGACTCTTCTCCTGTATTTTTTCTACCGCCATCACGGTAGATATTGAGGACAGCACCATAAGGGTTGTTGCCACCTGAATGAGCGTAAAGATGCCCTTTACTGAGAGCAACTCCCGCGTTGGCGGCGCAAACGCAGGGGACAGAAAAAAAGGCGCGGGCATATTGCTACCCTGGGAAAGGGCCCCTACGTCGCCGACAGTCCGCGTTTTCATATGCAGCAAACCCCTTACAGCAACGAATTCGGTGAAAACAGTCATGCCCAATGCCACGGCGGATGCAGGCACGTATTTTCCCAGCGGCCAGGGAGCAAGCATACCCCAGAGATGCATGATCAGCCAGACCTCTAGGATCATCGCAAGCACGACAATCCACTCATAACCTGTAGACGTTAGAGGATCGTACTTGAATGCGTGCATCTGAGAACGAAAGTTGATGATCGCCACGGCATTTACGTAGCCCACTTTAGAGCCAACCGGAACCAGAGCGGCCAGCCGGCCAAATCCCAGAGCGCCAAACAGGCTCTGCAGTATTCCGCACAGCATGCCCGCGGGGAACACGAATTCACGACCCTTATAAACGCACTCATCCCCGTTGCACTCCTCGCGGACAGTGGCCACCAGAGCCGTCGTTAACGCCTCCGTAATGGTGCAAACAGTTCCAGGAGCGCCCCCCAAGAGCGCAACCGTAAGGCAGAGGATCCAGCAACTGTTGAGAGTAGATGCGAGGGGAAGCCCCGAGAGAACTGCACACGTCATTGCAGTAGGAACCATAGAAAATGGTATGAAAAATCCCGAGACCACAGCAGGCAGCAGTTCGCCGAGCCAAGGCCAGTCCCAACGAAATGGCACACAACACCAGCCCCATGCGTATAGCGACACCATATAGTCGTGAAGCGTTCTCTTGAAAGAGTGTGCATCTCGAGTCTGGGGTTTTCGCTGCATCTCCATGTAATGATTGCGCACATCCTCCTTGCTCTGGCACACCCAACGGGGGTGCAAGAGCCCCGCAATAGAGGCCTCTGCGTCGCCGAGGGTTGTGACCGCCATGCTCGAGCAGCCTGATGGCGAAGACAATACGGGGGAAAAGTCCCCTGATTTACCTTGGGGCTGGCCGCTGCTGCTGGTGTCGTCTGCTGCGGTCGGCAGGTCGGCAGAGGACACCTGAGGGGCCCCTGCAACGTTATCTTGCACTACAAGAAAAGTGCGGTCATGAAAGCTACCAGAAATGCCACCAGATGATTTGCCCAACGACCCCCGGCCGTGTGCATGGCTAACGCCGTTAGTGCAAGAAGAAGAGCTGACAATGGGCCGCGGGAGAGCAGCGTCCAACGGGGCACTACGGCCCTCCCCTACGCGATTTGCTTCTTCCTGTGAATGTGCATGAAGCGATTCCCCTGTGTCTCGCTCCATGTGCGCTGCGGCCTCAGCGTCAGCGCACCTGCTTTTCATGGGGTTGGAAATTTTGGGGGAGCTTGCGCGTTTGACTACTACCTGTTGCAGCGCGGCATGATCTTCCTGCTCAGCAGTAGGCCTCGGCATGCCCTGCTCCTGAAGACTCTGTGAGGGAGGGGGGAGCCCCCCTGACCGAGGGGAGGCCGCATTGGTCCTTTGGTGCGGGTAGTGGTTCGTGACACAGTTGCTGGGGCTATTGGCACTACGGGGCAGGGGGTCTGACATGTTACATATGTCGTGATCAGTGATTCACGTCCCTGTATCTTTGCAAAGGAGCAAGTTTCAGCGGCGAACTTCCTCCACCGGTGTGCGACCTGCTACGCCAAGCGGCGCCACAGGTAGAGGAAGGAAGGTGCGAAATAGCTGAGAGGAAGAAGCAATCATGAAGACGAGTTAATGCTACATTTGGGATGCTCAGGATTTACTTTTTCTCGAACGCCAATTGGATCCCAACTGAACGACAGGGGGCGGAACATTCAGGAGGGTGTGACTCCCTAATGAGGAGCTCAGAAATAGACCTGCAACCAAGAGAGGAGCTTCTTCTTCTTAGACGAGATTTTATTGATCTAGCATGAAGTGATTACGCTGGAGGGCAGACAGAAGACGGGCTCTGTCCGATCTCCTCTGCTGCAATGCTACCGCGACATTGTCCCATGGGGGACATGCCACGCAGAGGAAGCGCTGCTTCACTGTGCGTCAAGACATCAACTAATACGCCATTTTTCTCATTTTCAGATCTTCTTTACAACTGTATAGCGTGTAAATTTGATAGCATGTCAATAAAACCCCTTAATGCCACCTTCGCCGCGTATCCGTACTTTCCCCTGGCCTACTGTTCTTCCTGGTGAACTTCGTGATCTAAACCCACCTTTACTGGAGCCGCTTACTACTACTGAAAGGCAGAAGCTGAACCAGCCCTGACCCTGAAGAGGGCACGCCCGGAAGATCACGTATCTTTCGACGGTGTTGCATGCCAAGCTGCGCTCTGGCACCTTCTACTACAGAAAATTTGCTAGTTGAGATATAGTGGGTGTGACTGGTTGGTTTGGTTGTTCTTCCTTAGTATTTCCTGCAGGATAGGGTTAGATAGTGGGCTCGGTGCTCTGAGAATATATGCTGCTTGCCATCACTCAACTTTGCATATAGATAATAAGCTCTTGCCCGGGGTACTCAAAAAGTGTAGCAGCACACACCCCATCCGTCCTCTGTTCCGTCCTGCCAGTTCCTCGTTGGGTGAGCACAAGGAGAGGCGGCAGCCAGCCCCTCTTCGGAGACACCAAATATCTTTCTCTTGGCTTTCCTGTGGCTCCGTGGTGGCGGTCATTTGATGGAGACCGCAGCAGGATTCTCTACACTTCAACTTTTTTTACTATACTAGTAATAGTTAGTTAAGTGGTAGTAAGGAAATTTACTACTTGAAGTGTTTCGTCTTACATCTATTCGGAACATAGTGCTGCATGCCCAATACATGATTACGCAATGCGGTATATGTGTGCGCTAGGTGCGATGTGTAACTAGCAATTAATGCTCAGAATTTGCACAAGGTGCAGCTACACGTACTCTAGCTGTCATTCTCCCCCTCGTGTCGGGGAGTCTGAGGTGCGCAGGCATGGGGCGGCAAGAGTTCTCTAGGAAAATAGTGAATAAGTTTTTTGCGTTTGGAGTCAAGTATCTTCATAGGGAACTCTTGGGTATATCGTCCTACAGACCATTGGACGAGCGCTGCAGCAGCGTGGAGGAGCAGATCGGCCTGAGGCGCAGTGTGGCGTGCTCATTTCTTCATAATTTCCCGCCTGGAGCAAAGACTGTCTTGCGGTGCTAGAGAGGATGCCACAACGTGCAGCGGTGTAAGCAAAATTTTTAAAAAGTACACGCATCATTCAAGTAAAACTCTATAGAGAATTGACTAATTGATTTGTCTGTTCATACATGTTGACTAGTGGCGTGCGCTCGGTACGAGAAGATGCGTTAAGTGCGTTTGTGCTGGAATGCTGCGCATCCAACTGTGAATGCTCGGAACGCTTGTAGGTTCAGCTAGGCGCACTCTAGCTATCCCTGCACTCCCCCCCTCCCCCCCATGTCGAAGCCAAGAGGGGCGCACGAAGGGGAAGACGGAGCTCTTATTTGGTGGATAGAAAATTTTTCAAAAGTTTGCGTAGGGTCTGTAATCAGTGTTGGAGCATTATACAAAGCACCCCTGTTCGCAGCAAAAGACATAACGGGAGATGAAACTTGGGATTGCATTTTCGTCAGCTTCAAACGGAGACGCCTGGTCTAATCCCCCCGCCGCCGATTTCCCAGGCAGCCTCTGAGCCGCAGGGCAGCGCATAGCGCCCCAGGGGTTGGACGTGTTGGGTTACTGCCTGCCAGACTGGCAGGGTACTTTGTATATGGCAGGTGTGAAGGTGGATATAAGCGCTGAGGGCAAGGCCATTATTTGCACGGCCCCTTTAGCAGCCACCGAAAAAGCACCGAACCCCTCAATAAAAGAACAAAGCCGCCCCCTCTGCCTACAGGCCCCTAAAAGCAGGAGCAGTTAGATCGTCCTGAGGGGAGGCCCCAAACATACGAGAGAAGGCCCCTTTGAATAACCCCCAAACGCGAGCTTGAAGATCCCACCCTGCGGCCTGTCTTTGCTGCAGTTAGAGGTACTTAAGCTTGCCGAAATCAATACGCCTGGTAGCGTAAATCACCCAGAAGAAGCGCCACCAGACGGTCATGAGGGCACAGCCAAGGAGCGCCGCGCTGACTGCCTTGAGGCCAAACAACTTTCGTTCATCACATGTCGGCTCTGTTGCCCATGTGAGGAAGTTCACCACATCCTTAGACTGAAACGCAACGTGTAAAACGCATACACATACACACACATACAAACAAACGTAGTCACCAGGCGAAGCAGTAACCGACCAACACAGGCCACGCACGAGCAAAGAAGCGGAAACCTCTTGTGCCAAACAGATAACAGAGCATACATAAAGGCGGACGCGGGAAATATAAGCTCTTGAATAATACGTAACACGAATAAGAGCAATCAATCGGGCTGGGGACACTCTTGTGTGCGCATATGACGTTCAGACACGTTTTTGTAAAGTCCCCTGTAACTCTATTTCCTAGAAGTACATCACCCGCTACAGAGAACACTGAAGTAGACTATGGAGGGGCACACACGCAAAGAGAAGGCGCAAACAGACGGCGATCGCACAGAATCCCTTGCGTCTTGCTGCAAGGAAGCGACCGCGTGCGCTAAGCATATTTTAGAAGAAAGAGGCATGCAACCCTACCATCTGAGAGACGTTGCATGGAGTGCCATCTTCGTATTCAATCATCTCGTCCTGCAGGGGAGGGGCCATTGCAATGGCGTTGCCCGGGAACCAGACGTTCCAGTAGAGCCCTGGCCTAAGTTCAACTCCCATGGGGGGTTCATGGTAGCCGTTCAGCAAGGCCATAATGTAGTCAGGGCCGTGCATGCGAGCTCCCGAGATCAGCGACAGGTCCGGAGGGTAAGCTCCATTATTCGCGAAACGAGCGGCTGCAGAAAAGACCGGGAGAGAAACACATGCAGAAGCGAGACGGTAGCGTTCTGACCAAGAGCGACATGCATGAACAGTGAAAAACTAAGGAGTTCCACACAGCAGGCAGACAGACAAATAGACACCCACACACCGAGACAACCCAACGAAATAGGGCCGATGGCAACAGGAACAGGCACAAGATATGACGTTCATGCACACAATAGGCCAGCGATGTCGAAGAAGAAAAGGGAAACTGCTTTCAGAGGGATGATGCGTCACAGATGAAGTAGGGCCCATCATTTGCACTGGGTGAGGAAAGATATCAGTAAGAAAAGCCGTCACCACCCACACCATGCCCCGAGGACGCGGAATCAGCCCCCCTACTTTCAAGCCACCCCAAAGGCCATGAGTCATTCCATCGAGCAGGTTGCTTTGAGCCGGGAAGAAGTTGCATTTCGTACACTTATAAAGGAACAGCTTATTCAAAATGCAGCGAGGAGGGCCCCTACAGCACCATGAGTTACGCAACGCCGATATAAGGGGGCACAAGTCTAACGAACTTACTTTCTTCATTGGGATACGGCTTCGGAAAAGCATCACCTAGGACACCCGGACGAGTATACATCTCCCCGCTGTCATTCGGCCCATCTTCTACGTCGTATTCCGCTGCAATCTGCTTCACGCGTTTCTCGGGCAGCACTTCCCCCACCAGGTGGCGGAAGTGCAGCTGCTCCATGGAGTGGCACGTCGAACAGACCTAACGAAGCACAAAGAGAAATATTAAAAAGGGATGCAATACACATCGTGGCCCGCATCCACGGCCCCCTCTCCCCCGCTCCCCTTCCCAGTCGCAGTGCGGTTCAGGTATAAATTCAGCTGCCCGTTTCGGTAGGACGGGGTGACCCTCCTACACCACATGCCTTCGGAAGTCAGCAGATGGCCAGCAATACCAACTGCCGCAGCCATAACGCGGGGAGACGTACACGAGAAAAGGTTTATTCATGAGAATTTATGTTCCACCACAGAATACATACACCACATGCATCGAGGCAGCACGACGCAGTCTCTGTCTTTCCTCTTTGTTGCAGCCGTGTAGGTAGCTCTGCCACATTTGAATGTATTGGTTGTTTTATGCACAAAGGCAAGCACATTCCGGCCAATTTTACATCAAAACCATGGAAACAAGCTATCACAGCACACACTGTCCAGTCTGGCCGGCAGACTGCTTACCTTGCGATACACTTCGTAGCCGCGCCTGACTGAGGGGATATCATGGGAATGGAAGATGGACTTGAACCAAAAAGGATAGTGCGGGGGCCTCGGTGGTTCCTTCTCAAGACACCAGCAGACCGGCCGACGCTGATAGAAGCAGTCGTGCACGAACGAGGCGCCAAAGGCAACGGCCATGTAAAAGCCCAAGCTGCACACAAACATGCACTCAAAAGCGAGACAAGAAATAAAAGATCTAATCTTCTAAGGCCTGGTCATAGGGCCATAAATACGGACAAGCACCAGATAACACAGCGCAATCCTGGATGCTACAGAATTCCAAGGGCTCTGGTCATCGACGAAGGCTGCAGCCGGCTTCATGTCGGCATCCTTCTTCGCACGGAGGCTCATACAACAGTGTCAGCGTACACAGCTCTACACGGTGGCCATCACGGAAGGGGTCATAGATCCGAAATACCTCTGATAGCGATATCCTTTGCGGGCTTGTTGCTCTTCCTCCGTATACGGCTCGAACGGGCGCACCAGGCGATTCTGCTCGTTCTGAGTGGGCATGTAGAAATCAGCACCCTCCACAAGAGTTCCCCTTGCCTTTTGCCGCTTATAATCTACTGCGGGAAGTCCATTCCTGTCGTCTGGCCGAAGGGGATCTAGGATCGCTTTGTTGTAACTTTGCATGCGCTGGTTCAAGACCACGCATTGGACATACACTTGGCGCTCATACGAACTGTTCCATTGACGCACCAGACGTTCGCGCCACTGCGGCAGAAACGAGCACATACAGGCGTGCACGGACACACTATGCAACAACAGCGCATATGGACTCGATACGAATCCTCAAATGTCCCGATACGGCCCCGCATCCAAGCGGCACGCACTCGCCTCGGCGAGTAAAGACACCTCAGAGCCTGCAACCCAAACGTTATATTCAAAAGTGCACATGCTAAGCCCTGCTTTTGACTCCGCCCTTGCACAGTGTAAGAACTGGCTCGAGCAGCCAACGAGCGTTGCGCTTGCAGAAAGCAACAACCTGGGCCCCTTCTGTATCGGCACATATCCCCCAGGAAAGAAGAAAGAAGAAACAAGAGGGGTCTCTCTGTTGTGGCTCCGCAGCTGCTGGCACTCCAGCCACCACTTCTACATCGGCAGCCAGCGCCTGCCGCTGCAGGAAGGCACCGGCAGGGCAGATCAGGGGGCCCTTCAATCAAATCCTGAGAAAAAGATCTACCTGGACAGGAACCTTCATCCAAATTTTGTCCTTGTAGCCTGGGAACAGCTTATTGAGCGCGCCGCCGCCGCCGCCCCCCATCGTGTCACGCCGCTTCTGCAGTCACGCTACTAAACGCCGGAGGATTGCAAGGCCCCTTTCCAGTTCCCAGTGTTTGAAAGAGAATGAAATCCTAAAAAAGGACCGGCCGACACACAACTTCAAGCCAGGCCAGCTGCACATACAACGGGAGCCGCTCGGCTCCCCATAGCCCTGCTCTGTGCCCTCGGGGCTGCTGCTGCGGCTCTGCGGCTGCGGAAGTCTTCTTGTTCTCCATATCCCAGGGTGTATTCATGCACCCAAATAGCTATCCCCATTTCTAGCCCCCTATAGCTTTGAGGAGATTTGGTCCTCCTGAGGTGTGCATACCCGCGAACAAGGCAGCTGCAGCACGACTCATGCACACTCAAGCAGGCTGTCAGAATCACCCAAATCCTCCAGATTTAGAGGCACCCCACTAAACTGTAGCTTCCCAAAGGAATAGTCGAACCGTATGGGAAACATGAGCTTATAGGGCCCCGCGCCCGGCTACCACAGGGCCTGGAAGAACCCTGTGTTCGTACTTGTATCCACAGGTGCAGCTATACCACAGGGTAGGTGTATAGGGTTCTATTCCGCCTTTATACAAAAAGCTTCAGGAGCGATGCAAGGGATAGAAGCTGGACAATTAGAACTGTTGAGCAGGAGAGATCCCAAAGAGCGTCGTTGTAACGCTCCATGTGTGGTGTCCGCAAGGCGAGCCATAATTTTAGACTCAATGCAAACTTAATATAAGCGCATTATATGTTTCTTACGCCTTACCCTGCCCGGGTCCGTGAGAAGTCTCAACATGAGAGCACCAGGACAGTGAGGGAGCAACCGGCTGAGCAGTATTTTAAGGCACTTCCTACTAAAGTCACTATCTCCAACAAAGAATTAGCACACAGTTTACTCACTGGTTTGCCTGTTCCTGTATATTGTTGCATAGCTGCGTTAGCTCGATACACGAAGGTGCAATATGTGCAAAAGCGCTGGATGCAACGTGCAACTGGTAATGAGTGCGCAGACTGCTTCAAGTGCGCAGTGACGTGCACACTAGTTGCCCCTCTCCCCTGACTTCGAAACCCTTGAGAATAAATGTCGGAGAAAGAGAGCGGTCTTGTGAAACACAAAATAACCTTATTATGTCCACAGTGTCTCTGGGTTAAGTCTATCCGTGCCGGGGACTTGGGGCGTCACCGCAGCGGGGCAAGCAGCCCTTAGGGCTGTTCATTGCATTTGATACATTGAACTAGGTATTGGGAAAGAATATGAGCAGTATTAAACTAGCTATTCCCTGCAACAAACAGAAGATAGGAACCTGAGCGAAATAGTTAGGAGTGAATGCAGTGTGCGTGTGCTTTCTACGCTGCCATGTGCAACTCGGAGCTAATGCTGAGGGTGGTTAGAGGGTGCGGCAAAGCGCATCATAGTTGCTCCTCTCCCCTCATGACCGCAAATCCACAAAATGAGGACAGGAAGGTAGGAGAGAGGGCTTCGGAACTATTCCGCGCGGTCTGAATTCCGCCCTCGCGAGCCGTAGCTGCTCGCCTTGAAGAGAGTTGTGGTTCTCCTCCCTTTAGTGGCTTCTGTGTTGTCAGACGGGGTCGAAAATCCGACAGCAGCACATGAGCCTCTTATTCGGTATTGAAGTGTGCGGGCTGCGTTATCATCGGCTTGCGCTATAGCAGGGGGCCACATTTTGTGTCGCCAAACTGGTGTGTTTTGGTGCCCTACTCTCCCCCCACAGTGAGGGCCCGTGGACCTTAGCGGGATCGTTTTTCTGGAGGTATTAGCGTTACGGCGGACAACCTCGTGGGAGTCACCCTCTGCTTCTTGTCCCCACGGTTCCTCTTGAGAGACTGTTATTTCGCGTGTAGCGACCTTATAAGGAGGGTGTACAGTTCCCTCACCTACATCTGCGTCTATACGGGTTGTAGAGGCTGGGCATGCAAGCGAACAGTCACGTGCAGTCTGCAGAGCTGGCTTATCAATAGGAAGGCTATTTAGGGTGCCGAGGCTTGAAGCCGGCGCGAGGTCACAGTCGAGCAGACCGTGAAGCCGACCAAAAGGCAAATGGTGGGCAGCGAGGGAAGGACATGATAAGAGCAGAGAGATGGAGGTGGGCAGAGGCCGGTAAATGTTGCAGGACACTGAGAGCTTCTTAGAAGTCTTCTTCCTGTGCCAATATTTACAGTGATTGCCCTATCGATTTTGTATGGCCTACCCTGTATTCGGCTGCGAAAGGTCTTTCTATGCCTGCCTCTCCCCAGGAAGGGTGTTCCCATAGTACCCAACTATTCGAGCAAGAAAGCAGCCCCATGGCCACACCAGCGAACAGCAGCATCTTTAGAGAACGCTTCGTGAGAGCTGCAGGTGCTCCATACAGGAAACAGCAGCTCTGCAAAAGTTTCAGAGGTGGAGGGCGCACACCCCAGCAAGGGACGCGGGGGTGGCTTCAGAAAGCTATACACCTACATAGAGGGAGGGAATCTTCTCTTCCAGCGGAAAAGAAAGCTGTTTTGACTAAGGGAAAAGGGAGAAAGAACAGTTTGCGTTTTCGGGGGAATGTGGGGAGGGGGATTAGCGGCCCCAGAAGGACTTAAGAAGTCCACCAAACCGACCTCCACTAGCGGCGGCTGTCTTGCTGGAGAGGTCAGGGGGTTCAAGGGATGTAATGGCCTGCAGCGTCCCATCAGTACAGCCGCAAGCAAGAGAGTATGCGGATAAGAGTCGCACACAAGTTTCCCTTTTTCAATTGTTGCCGCAGTGGAGGGGCGCGCGTCTTGTGAGGGCTCCTCCATGAGGAGGTGGCCTACGTTCGACAGGGTGGCACTCACCAAGTCGAAGAGATGCGGCTTGCAGGCAACCGGCTCGGGAGGAGGCAGCAGCAAACGTCCCACAGTTGACTGCAGCTGTAATCACAGATCACAAGAGAACCCGAAAGGCGCAGCCAGATATATGCATCCCTAGCTCCTCCCCACCTACAGCAGCAGCACGCGTTGCAGTCAGAAGCGCGGAAAGTTGAGGGCCAGAAACAACAGCAGCGGTACCTGCTTTTGTACGGGAGTCAAGTCGGCACTGTCTGTGTCTTCTCGCGTTGCCACGGCAGCGGAGGCCGGCCTGTGGATGTTCTGTGTTTCTGTCGCAGCAGCAGCACAGCGCACTTGAGCTGGAGGGCGCCTCTGTCACTGGCCACAGCCTGCTGCTGCCCTTGCCGCCTTCCCGCGGCAGCAACACAAAACCCTTCTTTCGTCCTCCAGCTAACAGAAACCCGAGTGCGCGGCAGGGTGCTTCAGGAGACAGTGTGCTCTATCCTAAGGCTCAAGCCTCGCTTTACGTCCTGGCGAAGGCCAGAAGTGAGAAGTGCTGGGGCACTCACTGCAGAGGAGGGCGCAGAGGTAGCGGCACATGCGTTGTCCTACTGCAACTGCAGTCACTTTCTGCGCGCAAAGCAGCGGACACGACAGCAACGCCACAACAATAGCTGTCTCTGGCCAAAGTCTTCGGTATCATGAGGGAACTGCCAGCCGACAACGTCCCATGACAGCAGCACCACTAAAAACCGTGTCAATAGCAGCCGCAGTAGCAGCAGGCCAGGACGCGCATTCACCTGAATTGCAGCGAGTAACAAGTCAATTCGCTCATGGGGGTCGTCGCGGAGCTGCACAAGCGCATTCAAAGAGCAGCAGCACGGAACACCATAATGCACGCAGTCACGCACGGCAGGAAGCGATGTGTCTGCGAGAGCAGCAACAGTCCCATTCACAAACACTCTCACTGCAAGAGGACGCAATGCACAGAGTCTCACGGTTACCCTGCGTGTCAACACAGAAGAGGACCGCAACAGTTGTAGCAGCAGCCGCCGATGGCCCCTCTGCTCACCTCGGGCTGCAGCCTGAGCAGCACCTGACGTGTAGAGACGGCGCGCGCTAAAACTGAGATGCAGCACCACAGGCGCATCTAAGAGGGCCCTGTACAGCGACAGTGCTCCTGGGAGAAGCCGTGTGTGGATGCCTTTAGCAGTGGTGGTGAAAGGGTTTTTTTTACCAAAGGCATCTGACAGAACCCCCTCGCAAGCGATTGCGGTGGCCAGGCAGGTAGCCCTGCACGTAACAACACACAGCAGATCTACGTCCATAGCTTTAATACGCACACATTTCTCCTGCCTTGACACAGACGAGATCTCCAGCAGTCCTCCCAACAACAGTAACACGTACTTGCCGTCCTTCGCTATCTGAATCCACCGTTGCAACTGCGGACGGCGCTCATCGGGGAGGGCCTCCTCCCCCTGCATCTGCTCAAGGCCCTGCGAAAACGGCAAGAAACTGGTTGCCGAAGAAACACAGTAGAGAACACGAGAGAGCCACAGCCACCAGGAGCGCCGCAGCAGCCGCACACAGGTGCAACAACAGGGGGGCAAATATGCAGCTGCCGACCTGAAGTAACAGATTTGCAAAGCGAAAGCCTTCGTGCGCTCTCGACAGCTCCCGAGACTCCCGCAGATCTGCTGCAGCAGCAGCAACAGTAGCGGACATAGCAGGCTGCAGCATGCAACAAGACTGCGACCAGCAACCCGGAGAGCGCTACCCCATCCGGCTGCTGCAAATGCCCCAGCAACTGCAACAGAAATTGCAATCAAAGGAAGCAGTACCGACCATCTGCAGCAGAGAGGCTCAGGAGACACCGCAGCAGCATCAGGGCGTCCCGTTCTACTTCCAAGCAGCGGCTCATATCCATGCATAGACCTGCAGCAGTACCACCCATTACCGCGCGCAATGGGAAGGGAAACACGCTTGAGCAGCAAACGCCAACCTGTGAAGCCGAATGGGGAACGTGGTGTGCGTATGTGACTTCCGCTAGGTTGCAGCAAAAACTGCTCCGCCTCCTCTGGCTGCTGCTGCTGCATCGCTACCTTTGCGGCAGTACCTTTCTCTAGTGCAGAGGCAGAGGCCTAAGGAAAAACCGCTTACCCTGGGCGTGCAGCCATGACGACTCCTCAGGATCTGCCTGCAGGGAGAACGACAGCAGCCGTAGCCGCGAAGACAGTAACAATAGAAGCAACAGGAATAGCAACAGTAGTAGCAACAGCAGAAGCAGCAATAGGAGCAGCAGCAAAAGTAGCAATACTGGCAGCACTAACGATAGCATCAATATCGATAGCAGGAGCAGCAATAGTAGCAGCAGGAATAGTAGCAATAACAACAGCAGCAACAGCAATAGCAATAGCAATAGCATCAGTAACAGTAGCAGTAGTGTTAGTAGCAATAACAACAGCAGCAATAGCAATAGTAGTAGCAAGGGCAGCAGCACCCTAACAAGAGCATTATTACCATCATTTCCTTGTGAACCAGCTCCACACAGTCTCTAAATCGGGCGGAAGCCTCTCCATACCTGCATAAGGCGACAACAGGAGCAGTTTGAAATATGCAAGGGCCGCAAAACGCATTCTTGTAGCAGCAGCATCCGGTGCGCAGTTTAAAACTGTGCAAAGTGTGCGAACGCTGCGGCTGGCTGCAGGGAGGTGTGGGAGTCCTTTTGCAGGCCTTATCTCCCAGACACTCTGCAAGGGGGTGGAGAG
This sequence comes from Cyclospora cayetanensis, assembly GCF_002999335.1. Lineage (NCBI taxonomy): Eukaryota > Apicomplexa > Conoidasida > Eucoccidiorida > Eimeriidae > Cyclospora > Cyclospora cayetanensis. Next base: position 45,463 of record NW_020312134.1, on the reverse strand, counting down.
CAGTAGGGAAAGAAAAAGACAGGCGCCAAGCGTACTGCTCTGCCCAAATCTGAGCATCAGCCTCTGTGAGAGTGGGAGCCATGGTTTTCATGTCGGTTGCAGCAGCGGCGGCAAGCGTGCGGAGCGTTTCTAGGGGGAGCAGTTGCAGCTCCTTCCAGTTCGCAAGTGCTGCGCTCATTGCTGCCCTCGGTTTCTCCTTCTTGGGATCTACTGGCGTGCCTCTCCACGTGGCAATACACCCGGTGCTGCTCTTTGCCGCTGCTGCAGCAGCGGCAGCGGCAGCGGCCTTCCTTCGAGCGTCGGCTGTGGAAGGGGCCTCCTGCTGCTGCGGCTGCGCAGCAGCAGCGGCACCTCGGATATCGCCAGAATGGAATACGCAGAGACGCAACAGGGGGTCCAACGCCTCGATCTTGGTCTTGTAGAGTCTCTCAAGCTCCGGCTGCGTGCTGCTTAGCCGTTTCAGCTGGATGTACACCTGCTGCAGCTGCTGCAGCACTGTTGCCGCAGCTGCCCACTGCTCCTTCTCCTGCTGCAACGCAGCTTCCATGGCGTACCGATACGCCAGCGCATCCAAACAGGTCCGGCCGTCGCACAGGGGGCCTTCATCATCAACGTCTACGCGGGGGGGCCCCTGCCCCTCCCCGGGGGCCTCGGGCCCCGTACCCGAGGGCCCCGGGCGCTGAGGGCCCCCAGAGGAGGCCCGCCCTCCCAGGGGCCCCCTACAAAGGGCCTCCAGCTGACGGGCATACAAAAGGGCCTTTGCAAACCGGCGGATCGAGTGCGCACGGAGCTTGGCACTCTGCAGCAAGAAAACAAAAAACGGCGCGCATCCCCAAGCTACCTGCAGCCCCTAAACACTCCCATGCCGCCGCCGCTGTACCGGCAGCTAGCTCGAGAGAGCAGCGCAAGAAAACAGCATCTCCAGCGGATGGTATGCGCAACCCCCAGCACACCAATTCTCAGGAGAGCCATCACACCCGCAGCAACACAACAAAGGCGACCCCTAGCAGCGCGGAGTACTACACATTGCCTTCTTTATCACCCCCAACACGACAATCTACAACAACACACAGGTGTAGCGGCGCTAGCATTGTCGCTCTTGAGCTGCATGCCATAGGCCCATGCCCGTTCAGCTTGAAGCAGCACCAACAACAGGTACCTGCAGAGTGAGGAAGCAGCAAAAGCAACACCAAGAGCAGCACATACACACACACATACATACACACCAGCGCTGTAGATACAACAGAAGCGCATGCATGACGCTGCTGCAGCTTCGCCAGAGGGGAGAGGCGAGCAGCCACTCAAACCTCCACGGGGAACGCGCGCAGCTGCTGCCTCATAGACAATAACATATCGAGAGCGGCGAAGCAGCGACGGCAGAAAAAAGGACATGCGTATCAGCCTAAGCAGCATGCATGCGTGGGAGCAGCAGCAACAGCAGGAGCAGGAGCAGCAGGAGCAGGAGCAGCTCAGATGCTTACCGTTCGTCGGTAATAATATCCGGTAGCGGCTTGGGCACGTATCGGTGTCTGCCATGTTTCGCATCCAAGTGTCGCCGTAAGCGGCCTAAGCGACGGGTGAGGTAACTCCGATATCTCGTATAATCCCTGTGTCTCAGGCCGTTCAGATCTCCCAGAACATGGGCTGTATACGTAATATCGAGAGACAGCGGACCTGCTGGGGTGGCTTCAGGTGGCGGCATGCAGCTTCCGCCTGCTGAAGGAGAGTCTTCTGCATCAATCCCCATGATTACACCTGCTGATGCTGCGGGTTTGTGATGCTGCTGTTGCGAATGTGGTCGCTCGCGCTGCTGCTGCTCAAGCTTTCAGGCGCATGCAACGGGCTGAAAAAGCGAGGCCTTTTTGATTGCTCCAGTGATTCCGCGGCAGCGGGTGTCTCCTCGGGCTGCCGCCGTATTTGCTGTTTTTGTAGGGTTGCTGCTGCTGTCTGTTTGTATACACACACAGGAGGCTCTCTGTCTTGTCTTACGGTCTGTTTAAAGCTTTGCATGTATTTAGCGCAGGCTCAGGTGTTGAAGCGGCCGGTCTATGCGCCCTCTGATTAGGGTCTGCATGCATGCACAGCAGCCGCAGCAGCTGCTGCCGCTGCTGCAGCAGCCTTTTGCTCCGGTAAAAAGAGTTGCTTGTTGCCAGCATATTTAGGCACAGGAAATTGTGAGTGGAGGTGATACACACGTTGCGCCATAGCTGCAAGCTTCCCGAAACACATAGGCCGCAGTAGACCTCGATTTCCCCTATCACCCCGCCTCCTACTCCACCGCCTCTCCACCTGCTCCTGCCACCGCTCTAGAGCCGCACATCTAGGGGATTCCTGGAGTCTCCTGTGGGTAATTCACAAACAAGGCAGCAGCGGCCCCCTTGAATAACAGGAGCTGCATCGTGGAAAAGATTGCTTTCGCTCGGGTGTCTCGTACAGTCGCACCCCTTCGCCTGTGCCTCCATTGAGGACTTCGTCCGTAACTGTTTACGGTAAGCTTCCTAGGCCCTGTTGTGCTCACAGACCCGCGTGTTGAGCCTGCCGCTCTGTTGCCGCTGCTGCCGTCTGGCTCGTACTGCTGCACGTGCAAGAATCCAGGCAAGCGGCAGCAACTAGGGTGCTGAAAGTGGGAATGCGTAGAGTGGCTCAGGTGCTTTCTCAGTTTTTTCCGCTATGAAAGGGATAGCAAAGGGCCTCGGCGGGGTGATGGCGGCGTGCAGCAGCAGGAGAGTCTGCGGTGGTAGGGGGGTGATGCGGTGGGCGGTGCTGGTGCTTGTAATTCGGCTGTACAGATGACGCTGCTCCGGCACAGTCTCGCACGCCTTTTCGGCAAAGGGGCCGTCGCCGTTGCGGCTGTCGGCCTGGTGTCAACGCCTGTAGACAGACGCCAGCTGGCGGTTGAAACTTTGCGTCAAGAGTTGGATGCGATCGATAGGGAACTCAAGGACTGGTGGCTAACCAGAAAGGTGGCGTTGGAGGTAAGGGGAGTGAACTGTTGCCGTTTATCCCGCCTGCTGCGTTTCCACTTTCTGTGTCATTGCTGGCGCCGTTGCTCAGTAGAGAGGGAGGGCCGTTTCCCCTATGCGCCTCCCGGTTCGCATGCAGCCCCTCTTGACCGCAAGCCATAGCTGCACCGGCAGCAGTCGGTGCTGCCTGGCTGCTGCTGCTGAAGCTGCACCGGTAGATCGCCTGTTACACGTGGCCCTCCGCATGCGCTTGCTGCAATGCCCGATGGGGCTGCATGCTGCGTGCTGTGAGCTGCAGAGGCATCGGTCTCTCCACGCTATGTTGATGCGGCACAACTTTGTGGGGCTTTCGGTAAATAGCGCAGAGCTGCCAGACGCACAGAGAGCTCTTTGGACCGATCTCGTGGCTGGACATGTAGGCCTCGTTGTGCTGTCTGTGAGGACGCGCTCTCCCGCCAGTGTTTTCGTTCTCCTAGTCGTTGCTGCATGGAGCGTTGCACGCTGTACTCCACCGGTTGTTACAGGCTTCCTTCTGCGGTGCCTTTGGCGTATGTCATGCAGCCTAAATTGGAGGACTCCCTCAGCGTGGATGCCCGCGAAATGAAGGTAGGAAGGGAACCCCCCCTACTTATTGATCGCTTTGTGGAGGTTGCCGTCGTCTGTGTGTATATAGGCATGGGTATATATGTGTGCGTATGTGTGTTTTTTGACGGAGGTGGAACCTCTATTGGTTGTTGCTGCTGATGCTCTTCTTTGCTACAGGCTGACCTCTACATGAAGATGCTCAGAGAGGCCGCGGACTTGGAGAGCCCAGTGTATGCACCAGGTACAGCGGGTGTGCGTACACCGCGGGTTTTGCTGTTGCACGGGCTGGATTTCCTCGGGGGAAAGGCTGCAGTTGAATGGCTGTTTGTGAAACCATGCGTAGCATGCATCGCGGCGAGTGCTACTGTGGCTGCAGGTATTGTCTACTTGCGATGCTTGAAGGATAACAGGACTGACACGCATGCGGTAGGCTTGATGGCGCCGCTGCAGCTGATGCTGCTTTTGTGGTGGAGATGCGTATTATTCGCGTCTTCGCGTGGCTTGCCTGGGGGCTTTCGGAAGCTGCGTCTGGATGGTGCTCGTCTTGTTGTGCCTGCAGAACCGCTCCGAGGTTTGTCAGTCCAAATTCGAGGCCTTCGATTCGGCAAGGCGCACGCTGCTGACTCAGCAAGAAAATGCTACAGAGTCCGTCATGGTTCGAATGTTTAGGGTTTGCATCCACGCAGGATGCCCGCCGGAAGGGCTCCACAGCTTCTGCTTTTGAGGTTATAGGGGGGTTTGCACGGTATGTGTCAATATATGTGTGTGCGTGTACGTTTATATATATGTGTGTGTATGTGTATGTATATATATATATGTGGATGTGGGTGTATGTTGGTGTGTATATGCGCTCTTCAGAAGGGCAATGGTCCAACAAAACATTTCAGATCTGCGGGCAAAGGTGAGGGCGGTGCCTTCTCACGGAGATGGCGCCTCTGCGACTGCTGCTGTTGCTGCTTTTTAGGTTGTTGGTATTCTCTGTGTGGGTTTGGGGAGGGGCAGGGGTGGGTTGGGCCCTGGCAGCTCTCACTAGTACTTCGATCACTGCTAGGCACATACGCTTAGTGCTTTCGTTTTTGTTGCTGCTTGGCTTCAGTCTCTGTTTGAGAGGCGCCTGCACGTCCTGTCTCTTCTTGAATCTGCAAGCGAAGCTGGAAAATGCTAGAATTCTAGAGCGAGCACATGTGGAGGGGCAGCAGCAACGGATATTACTGGTTTAGAAGAAGCTACAAACTTGATGGGGTTCGCTACTGGTAAATTCTGTGGTGGAGCCTGCTGTGTAAATCAGCAAGTAATGGCTCTGCAACGGCAAAGCAACTAGAAGAACGAGCAGCAATGACACCGACGGCAAATGCACGCACGGCGGTAGCTGACTCCGAATGCTCTTGCCGCTAGCGCGAGCGAGGCAGCCTCTGGGCAGCTCAGTAACAGACGCACCCCAGCACACGTTAGAGTCCTGGCCCTGTGGCGGCTGCTGCTTAGCCAACATACAGCCGTCGCAACCGACGATAGCATAACGTTTACGTAACACATTCCTATCTATCTTATCAGCAAAGAACCAGAATGACATGTGACGACAGTCGAGATTCTTTCGTGTGCGATTGTCTTACGTGCGACTGCGTGGGGTTCCCCCTAGTGCGCTGGGCCCATTCAGGAGGGGCTGAGTTGCTGCTGGTGAGAGGGTCACTTATCGCCATCATTCCGGTCCTTGAGAGCAACTCCACGCAACACCTGTTCCCCCAGAATTGGGGAGAAAGGCATCGAGATTGCGCTTGTAGATTGGAGACGGAGGCTTCTTTCTGTGTGCTTCGTTGCTACCCGCGTGTGCCCCCGTGCGTATTTCCCGTTTATTCCTCTCCTCATGGACTGCCCTATTCGCTCACATTGAATTCCTCCTCGAAGTTTCCTTGAGATCCATCCCGTGAGGTGTGTTGGTGGTCATTTTCGCCAGAATTTACCGAGTCGCTTCATCCCCTTACCCCGAGTGTAGCGAACCATCTAAGGCATTCATAGCCACTTCACTCTAGACTCTATGCAAATACTTTAAAGCTTATTGATGGTTCAAAAAAACCGCCCGCCTCCCCTGCCCGCACTCCTCAGAGCTCCCAGGAGGAGAGGGGACAGCTGGGGGGCAAATTGCTGCTCCGCGAAACACTCCTAGCGAGCACAGGTACATGCACCTAACACGGAAGGCGCACGCGCACAAGGATGCTTCCAGCTGCAATAAATCAGTTAGGCGAAGCAACAATTCAACTAGTCGGTGCCTTACTAATTCTTTGTTGAATATAGCTGGTCTAGTGCGAAATATCTATGTGTGGCTTAACCTGCTACACCCTCGACCCCCCCTGCAGAGCCCCGAGCCATGGAAAGCGTTTGCCCTCATGCTCCAAACCTGTACATCGAGAGCAACTGCATGCTGGACAGAAGGAATAACCGCCCCATCGTCAATCCTCCAGCAGGCAGAAACGCGAAACTGTTCAAATGAGGAAAGCAAAGGGAGCAATAAACGCTGAAAGGGAATCGACGGAAACGAAGAGACACACTCTAGCCCGTGTCGAAATAAGAAACAACCGCCAACACAACACTCTAGCCCGTGTCCATAAAAGAAATAACCACCGTGACCGCAGTGATGTGATAGCTCGCTGTCACCGTGGCGCTGAAATGTGTGAGCCTAGTACCGCGAGAAAACATGACAAGTAACTTGTGTAAATGAACTCAAGAACAAACTAGTCAGCAGTACATTCGCGCCTCACAGCGCAATGTCCACATACAAATGCGGCCGGTGCACGCAGGAGAATCGATTTTGAAGGACGGATAGATGCGCAGTGAAGATGTAGGGAAAAAAAATCCTAGGTTCCTGCACAACTGATCTGTGTGTGGAGAGCATCTTTGGAATAAGAGCTGACACCTTCACAGCATATAGAACATAATTATAACGCAGCTATTCCGGCAATGAAGAAGGCAAACTATCAGCGAGGAATGCCACCAACGATGCCTGCCATTGTTAGCCGAAGCAAGCCGCAAAATATTCCACAGGCAGCAGACCGCTCAACTGTTCCTCAGCCTGCCACTCAGATTGGCGTTCTCGATCCCAGTAAACTAGAAACTTCTGTCTACTGCATCCTCGGCCCTCGAAATTTCTACAATCCAGCACTTCCACGACTACCTGTGAATTATGCGTTGCCCTGTGAATCACTTGTCTGCAAGACAAAATTTGCAAAATATATTGAGAGTCCCGAAAGTTCTGAGGAAGCGGTTATTGAAAGTTCTGTGGTACCTCCAACTTTTGGAAAAATCTATAGATCAAGAAAGAGCATTGATTTGTGGGAAACTTGAATGTGATCCTCGCCACCTGACTGCAAACTCCTTCACCTGGTCACTTTCTGATGCAGCCTCTAGTGTCTGCCGAACCACCAAGCCAAATCTCGAGGCTCGAAACACACAGCCGACCGCCGCAAAGCCCACTGGCTCACTTGGGGCCTGTGCATATGTTCGCGTACATCAGCTAGCTGTCCATTTCATCTCTCGACTGCTAAGGAGGGCCGCTGACACCGGACTATTAGGTCCAGGCTTGAATAGGAGAATGGCTTCTCAATGTATACCATAGATGTGGGAGATTAACGTTTTGACACTCTGGATTTCGGCCATATAAGCCGCCATCTCGTAGAAGCCCTTTGCAGCCTTCACTAAAAAATCGTGCAGGAGACGCACAAGCTAGTGAATCGCTCTAGGGGTATCGAGCCCTTTGACCCCCAGAATAAGGTAGAGTTACGACGCAGGATAGGTCTGCAGGGTGAAATGACACCAGGATAAATAGTGCCGCCATATCTTAACAGCTCACCGCACCACATAGAAACTTTCCTATCATTGGCAAGTGCTCAGTTTTGTTGAAGCGATGAGAACAAGCAAGCATTTGACATTTTGAAGAACCCAAATCCTGTTAGGCGGGAAAAGCACTTAGCGTCAAGTCACTCGCATCGACTGTAAGAAAGAAGTGCTCACATTATCAAGCAGCGCGATTAATGGAGGAGCTGTACGACATCGCATGAGCGCCGTTGCTATAGCATCAGCCTCTTTTTTCAGGGAATAGACTGCGCTTTGAAAAGTAGGTTAGCCAAATGGGCAGCAATCCTAGCAAAGTCTGGGATGAGACGTTACTAATAAGACGCAAGCCAATACAACATTGCTACCTCTTTGCGGGTGCACAGAGGTAAAGACAACGGCGCTATTGCCCACCTTTCGCCAGAGCTGGCTCAGTCTTTTTGCAGCCATAGCACCGAAATCCTAGTACACAATTGTTCTCATGACAAGTGAGCACTTGCACGCTTTTACACCCCGCTGCTTGTTCCACTACAGCTGAAGCACTATTCTTTGGCGCTGAGGGTGTTCTCAAGCGTGTCGGCTAAACACAAAGCCATCACTCCTCCTTGATAGACTCATTAACGTTGTCTTCGATCTTCCGATGCAGTTCAGCTGGGTCCTCAACAAGTCCAAGGAGCTTTAAAAGATGTTCGACTTGCGAGTACGAAATATGTGGAACGTCATTTTTTGCATGTCATCTGGGCAAGGGGGGATTCGAAGGAAGGTATTTGTGAAGTAATACGTCGACTAGGCTGTTGAGCGGTGTATCGTGTCCGATAGGTAGCCTACATTAGGCCTTGCAAACCATCACAGGAATCTTGGTCAGGGGTGTAGAGCTTACGCACACGTGCCATCGTCCGTCCTTTTCCGGCATCGACACCGGATTATGCGCACCTGCGTTTATTTCTTCCTACATTTACCCTTTGAAGTAAATATTTTGTATGTTATTTAATTTCTTGATGCCGTGGGGCCTTTCGCCCCAGTGGAATATAGCTGAGGGATGCCCCGGGTATTAGCCTCACGCAATGTGTGCATCACGCAGTACGCTGGACGGCCAGCAAGTGGTCAGCCTGCTGGCAGCTCGTCATTATTTAGCGTGTGTGTAAACCTTTTTTTGAGGTGTTCACGTGCTGTTCCTTGGCTAAGAGCTCAATGGAATTCTCCAACAAAGAACCTGATGCAGAGTCACTAACAATGGGCATGCGTAGAGGCATATTCTTTTACTGCGCGTGAACACCCTGTCTCACCTTACGAGGTACCGCCTGTTCTTCTCTGGCTGAGTCACTGCCCATGTTGCAATGACCTGGCGCCACGCATCGATTAGACCCGTGAAAAATGCTTGATAAAGCAGCCACTGGTGTACGTTCTGGCTTTTGCAAAAAAAAGTAGCCTGCTCCTCTTGAAACTAATGTATTGATAGTTCACCTTGCTCCCACTTTCTCATGTCTTCCAAGCTTGGTATTAAACTGACCTCCAATTATAAGGATAAGCCAGGGCTTGTGTGGAGGTTTGAACTGTAGTAATATCTACAAGCAGACGACTGCCTCTATGTGAACGGAGCAATCATAAAAGTATTTCTCTAGCCGACGAACATGCAAAAAGGAACCGCGCTTTCTCTTTTTCCGAGGGTAAAAACGCGAGGTGCATTTCCAACTGCCCAAAAAAATCTTCGAGTACTTGCATGTCCTTGGGGCTGACATACTTTTCTGGTTGGCATAACCGCACTTTCGCATTTTAGATAAGCGGCATGTAAATCGTGGCTTTCTACTAGCTGTAGAGTTACTATGTTCACATCAACCTGCAGGTCGGCCTCTGCCAATCACCCCACCGAGCGTTGTGCGACCATATACTTCTGTCGCAAGTGGGTTTTCTTCCAGACTGGGGCCCAAAGAAATCAGTGACTGAATCAGCAAATAACTTTTTGGAGCCGAACACCTGTTGAAGGAAAAGCTGACACCTTACTGAGCCCGCAACCAGTGGATGGGCGAGCAACAGATGCATCGGACCATATAGAGATGCCAACTGTAGCTCTCCATTTGAAAATCTTTACAGGGAGGCACTTGACTCCAGAAGCAAAATAGACCTATTAGAATGCACTTTTTTGACAGGGTTTCCGTCTTCCCCCGCTCGAGCCCCTCAAACTTTTTTGGATGAGATGGAAAGGGACAACTGCGATGCGCGTAACTGCACCAGTTGAAGCATTCCGAGCACTCACAGGTAATTGCACATAGCATCTAGCGTGCACGCCCACAACACTGCGCCTTATTATATTGAGCAAATAGTACTGTGCAACAAACAAGATTTACGAACAGACAAACCGCTTAATCAACCTTTTACTGATTTTCAGCTTACTGTATCGGGCGTATATGGAAGTGGTTAAGTGTATCTTAGCCCGCTATAACAAGCGTGGGCAATCCTTGTACCGTTCACGCCTTGGATCTGCTCCATGAGGGTGTATCATTCTTTGGTTCTTGAGCACACCCGATGTTCTCCACCCCTTAAGAACCTTCCCCATTGCAAATTTCCCCAACGAAGTTGAAGTGCGTGTCCATTGTAGCGCAGGGAAGTATGCACTTTGACGCTTTGCAGCACACTAAATAGGTCAAGGTAGGAATTAGGGAACAGTTGATTGGGTGGCTCGTCTATTCAAGTATCTCGTTGCAGAGTACTGTTAGTTTCACACAATATGACGCAATATCGTGTGCATGTGCGTTAGCTGCTATGTGCAACTACCTGAGTTCAAAGTGCTTACAGAGTGCGGCTATGCTTAGCCTAGCAGTACCTTTCCCCAAGTTTCATAACCTAGAGGGAAGCAAGCAGCGAAGCTAGAAAGAATGCTCTTCTGGAAGGACGCTCATAAGCTTTCTAATAAGCTTAGAGGGTGGTCAGGAATGAGTATCGTCCTAGGGAGAAGTTCGATGGAGCGCCGCATTGCGGCCTCAACCAGTCTAGAGTTTGAGGCCCTCTCCGGTGGGCCTCAGATCCTATGTATGTCCTGAGATTCCGATGAAGTTCAGAGCCCAGGCTGCAGATGTAGAAGGGTAGTTGGCTCTTTCGGGGTGTGTATGTATGTAGGGTGGGGTCGGCCTTCGGAGTTGCTAGCGCTGCCTTCGATGCGTTGAGAAGAAGAAAATCCGCAGAAGCTGCCCTCAAATCGATCCAACTTGACTGTTTATGTTGGAGAGAATTCGCGTTGATGGCTTGGAGGGCGCATGTGTGCGTGTGTTGTGGGATTGCACTGGGGGGCAGAGGCTTCCCCAAAGCAGCGCTGTCGTTGAAATTCACTGCAGCCATCAGGAAGCAGTGCGATGGGCCCTAGCCACCGGCCTGCATTTCCCTACAATACTGGATAAAGGCACCTTTGAATACACATGCTCAACACTACAGCAAGAGGCTTCGCACCGAAGCAGCCATCGCTCACGCATGGCCGTGCAGCACTGGCGGCCGCAGCACCATAGCAGTTGCACCGCATAAATTGCGGCCGCTGCAACAGCAGCCCATGCGCAAGTTGCCCTAAACAGATGCTTCACGATATTTGTGTGTTTTCGTCCAATTTTATCCGCCCAACACACACTTTGAGCCTGGATGCACATTTTCCCCGAACGCGGCTTCCGCTGCAGGAGCTACAGCAGCAGCAGCAACAACCCCCAAATCCCAGGCAGACAGCAAAACACGCAGACAGTGTTGTCAAGTCCCTCTTGTTGAGCATGCATGTCAAGCTCTGCGACTCACTTCTAGAGGTCGTTCACCCGTTGTGCATGCTCCCCCCTGCGGCCGTGTCGTGCTGCTGTTTGATCGGGGTTTGGGGGTTTGGCGTTTAAGGGATTTTTTGCGACGAGGTGCGCCTTCTTGCGTGCAAGTCGTGTACGCTTTTCTTCGGAAGACTGCCGCTGGCGCCGCACGCACGCGTTGCCTCCTCCTGCAGCAGACAAGAGCAGGTTCTCTCGCATGTGTGTCGATAGTCAAGAGCAGCCATGCAGAGGCAACTGCTGCACATGCCCCCTTGAGGCAGCGGGATCAGCGGGTGCCGGAGTAAAGACGTGGGGGCCTACGAAGAGCCGCAGCAGGCATGGCTGGCTCCCCCGACGGCGAAGGCGGCGAGTGCTGTAAAGCGGCAAGCAGCAGCAGCGTCAGCAGCAACAGGCGATGGGCAGGGGCTAGCAGGAGGAACGCAGGCTGTCCGACTCATCTGCGGAAGGATTTGCTGCTTGCCGAGCAGAGCAGCGATGGAGCCGCAGCGGCCGAAGCCCGTGCAGCAGCGCTGGCTGCCATTGTGGCGTCTGCGACTGGAGCTGCGGCAGTTTCAACGGGGGATAGGAAGGCAGCAACAGTGACGCGGAGAGGTGAGGCTCCCGATGAGGGAGGGGGGGGAGGCCCCCAGCAGTGGTGTCGAACTCCGCGCTGGCCAGGCGGTAGCAGCAGCAGCAGTGCAGCAGCCGCGCACAGCGGCGCAGTTCCAGCTGCTGCTGCAGTCCAGTTTTTCACGAACTACAACTTGCTGCGATGGCAGCAGGTGCATCGCAGTGGGAGGCAGCAGCAGCACCGGACCCTAGCGGCAGCTGCCCGCTGCGGCCTGCTGCAGCGACACATCTCGGAATATCACAAACACGAGCAACGCACCAGCAGGCAGCAGTCTCTGAGAGACCAGCTGCAACATAGCGGCCACAGGATTTCTTCGCGGGCTTCCCCCAACTGGTGGGCAAAGTGCAGCCCTCTACACCACAAGCAGCAGCAAGAGCACCAAGAGGAGCTGCTGGAGCAGGTAGAGAAGCCAGAGGAGCAGGTAGAGAAGCTGCAGGAGCAGCTGGAGGAGCTAGAAGAGGCAGAAGAGCTGCACCAGAAGCAGCAGCAGCAACGCATGCACCTGCGACGGCGGTGGACACCGCGTCGCTTGGATTCCTCGATGGGTGAAGAGGAAGAGCAACAGCAGCCCAAGGCGAAGCCTGTACAGCCGCCTTTTCAGCACCAGCAGCAGCAGAAGCAGCAGCAGAAGCAGCAGCAGAAGCAGCAGCAGAAGCAACAGCAGAAGCAACAGCAGAAGCAACAGCAGCGGCGGCACCAAGTTTCTAGTATGGTGGGGAGGCACTCCAACGGCCGCAGTCAACGTTTGCAGCATCCGCAATTTGGCGAGCTTCAGGAGGAAAGCAGGAAGCAGCAGGAGGTGCCTGCCTCCGTGCTGTGGGCGTCTCAGGAGCTTCGGACTGTAGTTGGCGAGAGTGCTGATGAGGCCCTCTGGTTGCCTGCAGCTGCTGCAGTGCCGTCAGGCTGCCGCTCCGGCTGCAGACGATTTCGCAACAAGAGCGGCTTTAAGGGAATGCATGCAGGAGCCAAGAGTGGCCACGCGAGGATGGCGAGTTTGCTGTGGAACGAGGCATATACCCGAAGCTCGCAAGCCGCGGGGGAGAGCTGCCTTGAGCGGGTGTTGGTGAAGGCATGCAGCTGCTCTTGCGAAGTGCGGGACTGTGGCAGCAGCAGCGGCAACGGCGGCAGCGGCAACGGCGGCAGCGGCAACTGCGGCAGCAGCTGCGCCTGTTGTTACGGAGTCGTCTCTGGCAGCTGCAGCGGCCGCCAAGAGAGCCGATGCAGTTGCCGCGTCAGCAGCGGCAGCACTTTTCACAGTGGCAAGAGCAGCAGCAGCAGGAGTTCGACTGGACAGTTCAGTGGCTGTTGGTGCCGCCTCTGCTGCAGCGGCCGCTTTGGACGCAGCAGCAGAGGCTGCCACAGCGGATTACCCTGCACGGCAGCAACAGCTGCTGCTGCAGGCGTGCTGCCCCTCTTGCTGCTCCTCGATGTGGCTTCATGGGGAGCTCTCTCAGCGACCAGCAGGACTGCCTTGTGGGCGCTATCTATGTGCCGTCGAAGGCAGAGCTGCATGCTGCTGCTGCTGCTGCAGCAGCAGCAGCAGCTGCCCTTGTGGAGGGGCAGGGAGCCTTACTGCTGCTCCTTCCCGGAGGGGCCTCTGCTGAGCAGTGCAAGCGGCCGGCAACTGCAACTGCAGCAGCAGCAGCAACAGCAGCTGCTGCTGTATGACGAGCGGCAGGAGTATCAAGTGCAGAGCAGGCGTGCCCGCCCCCAGCCTGGCTTGCCCATCGCTGCTGGCGTATCAGCAGCCGTTGCACTGTCAGAGAAGAGTGTAGGCAGCTGTCTCGTCATCGGATGCAGCCGCAACGGCATTCAGCAGCAGCGTCTCACGTGTGCTGCCGCTGCGGAGGCGCTATTGCAGGCTGGCGGCCGTCTCGTGTCTGCACCGCTGTCTGCGGAAGGGGCTTTGCGTCAGCAGCTGAGCGCTGCCAGGGGTTGGAGCAGTAGACCCCCCTTGCTGCATCAGACTTTCCTCACGCAGCCTGTCGCGTCAGATTCAGGAGCAGATACAGGAGCAGCAGAAGACGCTCCTGCAGCGGGATACGCGCCAGCTTCGCCGCTGCTCTTCATGTGCTGCATTGGACGAAACGATACAGGTGACGGAGTGCTTTGCAGCAGCAGCAGCTTGCCAGCGGCGTCGCCGCTGCTCCTCTCCATAGACGCGGCCAACACGTGCTGCCTGTTCTCGCTTTCTGGAAGACTGGAGCTGCAGCCTAAACTCCGACGCTGCCTCCGACTTACACCCCTTATGAGCCGTAACACCCCCCCCTGGGGGCTCCCTCTGCACCAGCACGTCTCCCGCTGCTGGACTTCCACAGTGATGCGAATCCACAGCAGCTCCAGCAGCTACGGCGGCAGCAGCATGACGAGCAGCAAGCTGCTAGCCGGGCAGCAGGCAAGGCCTGCGTTGCATCCTTACCTCGCGGAGTCGGGTGCCTCCTCGCCAGCAGTCGTGGCGCTCTATGACGTGCAGCACGAGGTGTGCTGGGACGGGGACGACAGCAGCAGCTGCAGCAGCTGCAGCAGCTGCAGTGGCTGCAGCAGCAGAAGCAGCTCCAGCGAAACGCATCTTCCAGAGGTCCTTAGACCGCAAAACGAACTAGAACTTCCCCGGAGTAGTGGCAGCTTTGTTGTCGATCTTAGCCCGCTGGACGGTTCCGCGCTACTGCTGCAGCAACAGCAGCAGCATCAGCAGCAATACGGCGTTCTGGTATCCTCTGGAGCTGTTTGCATCGTGGATGCGCATCGCATGCAGGTCAGCTACAGTGCCTTGTGCGTAGGACCAATCTATTTATTGGCGTAGGGGGGGCGCCGTAAGGCTCTTTGGAGTGCTTCAGGCGCATGCCATGGGGGCCACATACATGCGTTAGGAGTCGCACTTCAGCTGTTGCTGTTACTGCTGTTGTTAGTGTTAGTGTTACTGTTGCTCTTACAACTGTTGCTGTTATTGCTGTTGAAAGTGTTATGGTTACTGTTGCTGTTATTGCTGTTGTTAGTGTTAGTGTTACTGTTGCTGTTACTACTGTTGCTGTTACTGCTGTTGTTAGTGTTATGGTTACTGTTGCTGTTATTGCTGTTGTTAGTGTTATGGTTACTGTTGCTGTTACTGCTGTTGTTAGTGTTATGGTTACTGTTGCTCTTAAAACTGTTGCTGTTATTGCTGTTGTTAGTGTTATGGTTACTGTTGCTGTTACTGCTGTTGCTGTTACTGCTTTTGCTGCTGCAGTGCATAAATCGTATGGACTTGCCGCGCTCGCTCTCCGCGTCCACAGCCTCAACAACCGTAGCGACACCTGCGGCAACACCTGCAGCAGCAGCTGCAACAACAGCAGCACCAGGCAGTTGGGCAAGACGCCTACTCCCCCTTTCCAGAGCAACGCAGGTAGTGGTGCTGCCTAGAGAACTGCGCATCGCGGATGCGCGCATCCCCAATCTGATTAGGGCAGCCTCGCTGCAGCCACAGCCAGAGCAACACTACCCCGCCTCTCTGGAGGAAGAGCTGGTGGTCGCTGCAGATATCATTGGTATGTGTATCTATCTGCATGTTATTGTGTGTATGTGTATGTAAATGTGTGTGCATGTATGAGTATGTAAATATGTTCAAGTATGTAAATGTGTATGTGCACGTAAATGTGTGTGTAAGTGTGTATGTGTATGTAAATGTGTATGTGTACGTAACTGTGTAGATGGGTAGATGCATATTTGCAAGTACCCTTTCCGCTGCGTTGGCTTCGGCATCTAGCGAGCGCTGGCAGCTCATTGCGCCGAACAGATGTATTATGGCGCAGAGGACTGCCTAGTGGTCTCTGAGCCGATCCGCGCATGTGCCGCTGCCGCGGGAGATGCCGTCAAATCTTGAGCTTCTGATTGAGATTTCTGTGCGCTGCAGGAGAGACGCTAGCAGGCCTTTCGGAAAGGGGCACTGTCTTACTTTTGGATTTGCGGAATTCGTCGCGCATGCGATGTTTGGCAGCCCCGCCGGTGCAATCCTTAAGGACAGCGCGCGGGGATGGATCTCTCGCGCCTTCTTTTTATTATCCTCCGGGACCGTACAGTGCCATTCCGCCTTCCGTCCTTACGCTGCGGAAGTTCAGAAGCGACAGCAGATCGGGCAGCAGCACGAGTTCCCCCGCCTCGTGCAGCACAGCAGACACAGGCGGAGAGATACACCCGACGCCCATCCCCTCGTACCGCGCTGCGTTGGAATCTTCTGCTGTTACCGCAGGAGCAGCAGCAGCAAGAGCAGCAGCAGCATCTAAGCGTTCGCAGCTACAAAAGGGCGCAGTGTCTGGGAGTGCGGCTCTCCAGTGTCTCTTGCAGCAGCAGCAGCAGTCAGTGGCTCTGCAGAGAGGCATCTGCGTCTCTTCTGCGGGGATACGAAGTCTGCAGTCACCTGGAAGAAGGCATGTCTCCGAAGTTGGGGCAGACGGCGTCGTGCACTTCTGGTGAGACGATGCCACGCTTTCGCATCCGCATTTTCGCTACCCGCTTTCCTCTGTCTTTTTTTCCGTGAAGGACTGTTTCTTCGCCGCCGGGGCATTGAAGTGCCTTTCCGCATGTATATGTACATATATATACACACATATACATGTATATATATATACATTCATATGCGTATATATATATAGTTGCATATCTATACAAACGCGCACATATATATGTATATATGTATACATAACGCTATTGTTTTCCCGGGTATGTGGAACGAGCTGTATGAATCTGTTTCCTGGGATGCATGTTTGCGCCTGGCTGCCTTGTCAATTGTACCTTTCCTTCTGCATTCATATACATTTCTGTGTATATTTATATGTATTATATCTATGCACACACATGCGGATAAGCGTCGTTGCCTGTAATCGCCTAGTCATCGTTCGTGCGTCTTTTCGTCTGCTTGGAAGCGCTACAGTTTGCCGACCAGCCAGCCCGCCTGTTTTCTTCTGAAACGTTTTCTTGTGGCGATGCCTTTGACGCACACCGCCGGTAGCTGCGGCTTCTTCTGCTGCGCTGTGCTGCTTAGGCATTGGGGAGCGTCACGCCCCTGGCTTTCTTGGGTTGTAGAGGCAGCAGACTGCCCTTCCCCCGCAACTCCAGGCTATGGTGCGTGCAAAGCATTTTCTTGTCGCGTTGCTGCAGCTTCTGTGGGGTCGCCTGCTGATGCGGGCAGCGAGCAGGGAAGGCGCAGTGGAGTGGGGAGGGGAGGGGAAGGGCTGTATTTTCCGAGACATGCATGTGCATCGGTGGACGTGGGTGTGTGCTTGTCGATTGCATGTTTTGTGTGTGTCTTGATGTGTGCGCGAATCCACTACAGATAGCCGGCTTGCCTCTTTAATACCATTGGCTCCTCTGCTGCCTTCACACTGCCTTCTCACGAGCCTCTACAGCCCTACCGCGCGGCTCCTCCGGCTGCCATCTCTGCAGCTGCTGCCCTCTTCCATGGACACCCTCTATCCTCTTCAGCTGTAGTTTAACTGCGCTGCCCATAAATTTATTACAAGGAGGGCCGCGTAAAAGCTTGCATCCATGCAGTTCCATGTGGCTTGTGTTCGATGGGTCTGCCTGCTACGGCAGCGAAAAAACGCAGCAGCAACAGCAAGAGCAGCAACAAGTCGCTGGTCGTACTCAGCGGCGGCAGGTGGGCGCGAGTAGGCATGTGGCCATGGGAAACAGTGTAGACTGCCGAAAGTAGCGGCCAGAAAGTCTTTTTTCCTTTCTGTGCGTATAGGTGATCGTGTTCCTGCGTAATCGCATGCGTGTGTCCATGAAAGATACGTGTACTTGCTGGGTGGGGGAATATTGAGAAGGCTCTAGGGGTCTCGCGAAGCTTGCGCAGCAGCAAGGCAGCAGTTTCCTGTACATTGCTGGCTGCCAAAGCAGGGTTTAACACCGAGCAACCCTTTTGTTTCTCCTGCAGCTGCACCTGCAGCGGCGTTTTACGAGCTTGGTATGACTGAATACGATCTGGATGTGTGGCTCCTACTTCAGTTCAAATGCACATAAAACGAGTTACCGCTCGGCTGCTCTATCTGTGGCCACTGCAGGCCCTCGCACAACAACGCGCCTGCCGCAATCTTCAGGGGCTGAAAAGGGAATACAGAATTGCTGGCCTTTCGGTTCTGCCTACGTCTGGCTCGACGCGAAAGGTTACGGGTGTAGCCCTTTTCCTGCTGCTGTTGCCGCTGCTGCTGCTGCGGCGGCTGCTTCTTACAGGGTTGTTGGGACAGCGGCCAGTGCTCTCCAGCTCCTACCTCTGCTGCGCTGCTGCAGCAGTCTCACTCGAGTGCTGCCTCCTGCTGCTAGTGCTGCTGCTGCTGCTACTGATGCTGCTACTGCTGCTGCTGCTGCTGCTACTGATGCTGCTACTGCTGCTGCTGCTGCTGCTGCTGCTCTTTGCCGGGGAGGCTGCGACACCTCCGGAGCCTGTGCCCCCTGCACTGCTCGAGCATTCATGCGCGCCGTTTGTGCTGCCTTCCCTCCCTATGTGGAGGACAGCACCGAGGCTCAAGCACATTTTGATCGCACTGCTTTTCTTGCTTTCTCCCCGATAGAGGCGGCCGTGCACAACACGAGCCGCTGCAGCAACGGCCAGCCAGCGCAATAGGCCAGTGCGTACTGCCCATTTCGTGTCGTGAAACAGCTCTTGCAGCTTTCCCCCCGCCTCCCAAAACAACAGCAGCGGCGTGGCGGCAGCCGTTGCTGCTGCCCTGTCAGCAAAGGCTGTGTAGTCGGAGCCAGAGCCTCTCCACGGCCTTCAGCGTCTCATGAACCTCCTGCGAAGGCCACACCAGGCGCGCAGGGCAGCGTCAGCGGCACACACGCACCCTGCAGAAACCCTAAAAGCCGCTGCACCGCCACGCCCTTTCCCTAAGCAACGACCATCATAATTGGCCAGAGGAAGTACCTGGAGGAGCATGGCGCTGATGCGGGCGGCCCACACCGATCGCTCGCGTTGGCAGTCGAGAGCCGTCTGCAAAAATGCACGGGCAAACAGCACAGCCAGCAGAGCGGTGGCGAACGGACGCTTCCTTGCAGAGCATTCGGGAACGCGAGGTTGCAAACGCGTCTATCGCATGCAACAACAGCAAAACTGCAGCATCAACAAAGACACGCGGATTTCCGATCCACCGAAAAAACAGTACAGCAACACCAAGGGGAGCAGCACCTGAAGGGCATCGCCCGATCTTTGCAGCAGCCGCCACAGTTGCGTCACGGGATGTAGGCGCAGCGCGTCTTGTGGTGCCTCCCTACCCAACTACACAGAGACACACGCAACGGCGGCACAGGAGAACAAAACGTTTAGCCAGCACACGCCTCCAAGACATCGCGTCAGAGTAGCAGAGAGCGGGGGGAGCACACCCGGCCGGAAAAGGGCTGGAATAGCGGTGACAGAAGGAGCAGATGGAGTTGTTCTTGTTTTAGCAGTGGTCGTCATCATAGCAGCAGCAGTAGTAGCGGCAGTAGTTACAGGAGTAGCAGCAGTAGGAGCGGCATTTCTACAAGCCTGACCCCATTGCCGTCGCCATTCACAGGCTGGTGCTCCGCGCATAGCAGGGCCAAAGAGGCTCGGCCCGCCTGCTGAATTTTTGATTGCGCTACACACCCGCAAAACCGCAACAGCACCCAACCAGCAAATGCAACGGTTAAGGAGAAGCAGTAAACGCTCCGGCTGGAAACAGCTACAAGCTTGCCGAAGGGGCCTTTGCTGCCTCCGCAGCGCACACCGTGTTGCCCCAACCGCGAGACGTATCCCACATCAAGAGCAACAACTGCAACAACCTCAGATCACCAGCAGTATCTCAGTAACAGAACCACAACCGCAACAGCGAGACGTCTCCCTATTCAAGAGCAGCTCCAGCCACGAAGCACAGCGAAAACGCGCCCCGTACAGCGGCAGCAGCACCCTACACCAGAGATCTTGGCCGCATGCGAAGAGCCTGCAGCAGATGGGGTGCAACTTGTTGTTGCATCCGACAGCCGCGCACGGCAGCAGGATGCCTCCCGTCCACAGACACAGAGCACAGCGGCCATCGAAGCGTTCGTCGGGCACCGAGCCACACCCGAGAACGCACAGTCTCCCGTTGTTGTTGCTGCTGCTCAAGCTGCTGTTTACTTTGTGTGTGCTGCCGGCAGTACATCCACTTTGCATGCCTTGAAATGATGGCCCTTGACTGCTGTCACTGCTGAGCGCCTTGGAGGCCTCATCGCTGCCGCAGTTGCGATTGCTCCCTCTTGTAGAGACTCCCGGGAGCGGCTCTCCGGCAGCCCGCATACCGCCAGAAGCGGCAACAGGTAGAGACGCTGCGCTTGCTCCACGGCTAACTACTTCCAACTCGGGGGTCCAGAGAGCACATGCAACATGCACCCAAGGGCCTGAGTCCAGAGGAGAAGCAGCACCACACGCCGCAGTAGGAGAGAGAGAGAGACAAAGAGAGAGACAGAGAGAGAGAGACATAGAGAGAGACAGACAGAGAGAGAGACAGAGAGAGAGACAGACAGAGAGAGAGAGACAGAGAGAGAGACAGAGAGAGAGACACACACACATACACAGAGAGAGAGACATACACACATACACAGAGAGAGACAGAGACAGAGAGAGAGAGGTCACTCGCCTAGATAGCGTGAAGCCTACAGCCGCAGCAGGAAGGGGTAGCAGCAGCCACGCTTACCCTCCACAGTTCGCACAAGCGCGCCAGAGCGTCTGGGACAGAGCCAACAGCAGCGGGGGAAGGGTGCGTGGAGATCTTCCTGTGGCCGCATTTTTGTGCTACGACTGCCTCTGCTGCTGCTGCTACTACTGCTGCTAGGTGCAGGGAGATGACTAGCCATTGCCGCTTTCGCTGCTGCGGCTGCTGGCTGCGAGGCCTCTCCCGCTGCTGCTTCGGCCGCCGCTACCTCTTGCCTTAGCACATCTTGGCAGTAATCGCAGTACCAATCTCCTAGAAAAAAACACCCGCAAAAAGCAACTAGATCAGCGTGAAAGCGGGGGAGGAAGGGCGAAGAGGGATGGGGGAAAAGCCAGCAGCGAGGCGCCTATTAGCTGCTCTAAGGCGCAAAAACAATCCAGCAGCAGCAGCAGCAGCACCCTTTGCCAGAATGCATGCAGCGCACCTGGTGGGACAGCTTCAACGCCATAACAATTCAGGTGGACGGGCACATCGCATGCATCGCAGAACAGAATGGCGTTTTCCTGCAAAAGAGCAAGGCTTCGACTCAGAATCTGCTCTCACATATACCCTATACCCGCAAGTCCAGCAACTCTAGCCCTCCGGCAAGACACCCTCCCCCCGTCGTCGTGCATGCACACCTCTGTGGCTTCTGCGCCTCCACAAACGTCGCACTTCCCAGGAGCTTCAGAAAGCTCTTCCAAGATTCTCTGCCAGAAGGCTTGAGCTGCAGAAATTCTTTGCTGTGTCCTCCTCAAGCGAGCGGCGCGTCTCCTCTTTCCTAAAGGGGAAGCGGCAGCAGCAGCAGGAGTCAAGATTTTTTTCCCCAAAACCTTGGTTACGTTGGGAGAAGAGGAACATCGATGGCCACTAGCCCCTTGCACAGCAGTCTTGCTGCTGCTTTCACGGCTGTGGCTGCTGCGGATTCGGGAAACTTTCGTGCTGCTCCGAAGGCTGTAAGTCGCCGCGCGTGTCGGTACAGACCGCGTGCGCGTCTGAATTTGGGGTGTTGCTGCAGAGGCTGCTCCGGCTGTTGCGGCTGCAGATGCAGAGGCTGCCGCAGCAACTGCAGCAGAAGGCGTGGGCCATGAAGGCGTTGCACCAACAGGTTGTGCTGTAGGGGGTGTTGGTGCTGCCAGATCCATTGCTCCTGCGCATGAACGCTCATGGAATCCCAGTTAGAGCCTCAATCGCATCGCGCCAATGCAATGCCGGCCGCCCAAGCTGCCCTGGCGACAGAACAGAACAAAGCAGCAGCAGCAGCAGCAGCGATTCGCAATTCGCATCCCTCCAGTGAGGCCACACACTGAGCTTTTCATGCATTCGAATAGTCGAAGTTCAGCTTTTCTCGCAAGTTGCATGCGTTTTAAGGCGCCTTCTGGCTAGCGTGAAGCTCCCAGAAGGCTTCCCCTGTACAGAAGGTGGGCCCCCCCGGGGAGGGCCCTTGCTGCCTTGGGGGCCCCATGGGAGCAGGGGCCCCCCGGGGGATTTTCACTAGCTCAGAAGCAAAAGTCGCAAGCATTCCGTTTCATTGACAGAGGAGTACTTTTGCTAGATGCAGTGAGGGCGGAGCCCTAGTAATTACATGCATGCGCCGTGTAGCGGGCTTTTCTCTCTGGGTGGCCTACTGCGAGAGAGCACGACCCCTTCCGCCTAGCTTCAATGATTAGTCCTTCCAGTACGGAGTTTCAGCGGCTTTGTGCATTTTAAGGTGGCGCACTGACCCTGAAGTGTAAGCGGCTTTGGAAGTGTGCGAGAAAGGCCCCCTCTGCAGCTGATGAACCCCCCGAAGGCATCGATATACCCAGGAGCAGCAACTGCAGCGGCGGAAGCAGCAACTGCAGCGGTAGAAGTAGCAACTCCAGCTGTGCGAGCAGCACCTGCAGCTGTAGAAGCAGCGACTCCAGCGGCAGAAGCAGCGTCAAACCATGAGGGAGAAAGGGCAAGCTCAGCAAGCGAGGGCTCCCTCGTGGATGCCTTGCGAGCGCTGCAGTGCGCAGCATCGGTCTTGGAGGGTGGTTCAACTAGTCCTCGGAGCAACAACAACGAGAGCACCGGTGCACATGCAGCCTCTTCTTCTAGGCTAAGCCAGGCTGTGGAGAAAATTGCCAGAGCAATGGAAGCCCTGGCAGAGGAAACAGCGGAGGGAATTCCTTTAGCGAAATCGACATCCTTACCAGGAGCTGAGAGGTATGCTACTCAGCTGAAGGTTCAAGTGCCTCATGGCGTATCGGTCTTAAAGGGCAGCAGCAACAGCAGCGGCTTGTGCTGTTGCTGCCCATCAAGTGAAGTCTCGTACTTGTATTTCGCGGCTGCAAGGCTTCTGCAGCATTTGGACGCCTCTGCAGTTGTTGATGCCGCTAGAAGGAAGCGATTTCACAGGGCCCGCATTGCAGCTGCTGAAGCTGATAGAGCGGCGACTGCACCGTGGCGTTACTTGCTCTCCGTCGGAAGCCGTTCCTTGCTTCTTCTTCTCACAGAGTATGTCTTTTTGCCGTTCAAGCATGCCTACCTCCAGCAGCAGCCTAATTACCACCAGATTTTTGTCGTGCAGCTAGCGGGCCTAGCGTGTCTCTCGTTGCGGCAGTGGAGTCAGCTGCAGAGGGTCATTACTTTGCTGCATGGGGGCTTGTTGCAAGTCTCAGCAGCAGCAGCAGCAGACACGGAGATACATTGTCTACCGCTAGCGATCATAGAACTTAACTGCTGCACGCAGCCCGCAGCAGGCGCACCAGAAGGCGATGCAGAAGCGGCGGATCAGATGCTGCGGCAGCTCCAAATATTCGCCCTCTCACTGCATCAGACGCAACACGTGCGTGTATACGCTTACGGAGACGCGCCACTGCAGGAGCAACGGCAACAGCAACAACAGCAACTCCCAAAGCAGCAGCCGCGCTGTTTGTTGTACGCCGGAGGCGACGTCCTCTTAGAAGCCCCCCCTTTGCCTCCTCAAAGTCTATGCAGCAAAGCCGTAGCGCTGCTCGAGCAGCTACGCCAAAGGCTACTGCTGCCGATGCAGCTGCGCATGCGATACTTCACTCGCGGTGGCAGCAGCGAAAGCAGCAGCAGCGACTGCAGCACGATCAATACGGCTCGCAAGGGCGACCTGATAGAGTCGCTATTCTATGGACAGAGGGGGGAAGCTGCTCCTCCCCGCCTGCTAATCTATGGCTGCGGCAGAGCACCATCACTATCAGGTGCGTGTTCTTCTGCGGCTGGCACAAAAGCGGCAGTTGAGCAGCAGCAGCAGCTGCCGCAAGCTGGCGCCGTTCACCGGATAAGCCCTCAGCAGCTGCTGCAGCACCTCTTTACCCTCCCAGAAGCTGCCGGACTGCAGCTGCTAGTGCTGCCGTTGGCGGCTGTTGTCTCACCCTACGTGGGAGACACCGAGCAGCGCCTGACGCAGCTGTTTGCGGCTGCTGCGGCTGCTTCTCCCTGCGTGCTGCTGCTTCTTGGCGTGGAGCGAGCAGCAGCAAACAGGTCAGTCCTCTCTCCCTTCCCCCCCAAGCTACAGCTGCAACATCCCCCGCATCAGCAAGGAGCAGCAGCATCCAGAAAGGGCCCCCCTTCCCAAGGCGGCTCTAGCCGCAGCACCAGCCAGCGGCGGCTGCTGGCCGCGCTGCTGCTAGCGCTAGACACTCTCGAAGACAAAAGGCGACTGCAGCTGCAGCAGCAACAGTCTCCGCTGCACGGGGGATTGCAGGACACACAAGGCACCGACCAGCAGCAGCAGCCGCCACCGCTCCCCCCCCAAGGATCCGTTGTTCTTCCTCGCCTCGGCAGCAAGGAGGACGAGAAGCTGCGAAGGCTTTTGGGAGGTCCCTGCCCAGCAGCTGCGGCTGGTGTGGCAATCGTTGCAACAACGCAGCTGCTGCCAGAGGAGCTGGACTCTGCAGTTGTGCGTGCCGGCAGACTAGACAGCTGGATACCCTGGGCATAGTCTGCTGCTGCTACTGCAGCAGCAGCAGCTCGTCACAGGCCCTTTAGACACTGCGTCAGCCGGCCTTTAAGGACTTGTGCCTTGGTCCCCCAAGCCATCCCAAGGTATCGGGGAGGAAACTCCCAGCGTTTGCTGCTGCTCATGGCAGCAACAAACGCCCGACTCGAGTGTCATGGCAACACACGTGTCACCTTGCAGCTGCTCACAGACCTGCAACTGCTGCAGGCCACTGACCCACAACGTGCAACACGCACGGCATCTCTTCTGCATTGGAGCACCCGCACGTTTTGCTATTTCTGCATGTAAACTGTTTCTTGTAAGTGGATCCTTTTATCCGTACAACTGCTCCCTAATGTCAGTCAGGGCTCTGCTGCGGCATTGAATGCAGAGAGTGCGTTTTGGAGCAGCAAAAGCCGCTGCTGTAGCGAAAGGCGCTAGAACGCAAGGCCTACGAAGAGAGTGGAGCAACACACGTGTCGCAGAGGTGTCTATTGCCCCCTTGAGCATGCAGATGATAATGACCGGTAGCAGAGACTCGCGTTGCACCAGAAACAGTTGCACAGCAGTTGCTTCAAAATAGGCATGGCCCTGCACTTGCTGCTACCTTTCGCCGTCCGCTCTCTCCCATGCGGCGCATGCTGTTGGTGAAATTTCATAGCAGCAGCGCTAACAAAAGATGATGCTGACGCTGCTGCCGCCAACACGCGCCTGCTCAGTCCGTGGTTGTGTCTACCCAGGCTTCTGCCTGCTGCATGCATTGTTGCAGTAACTCTCTAGCCTCTGTGACTGCCAGCCGGCAGCTCTTAAGCGCTGTCTTTTGATGCCCATCTGCTGCAGCGGCTATGTGTTGCTGCAACTTATGCAGCTGTTGCTGCAGCTGCTGCTGCAGAGGAGACGAAAGGAAGGGGGCACTGTTGAAGGTTTGCAGCAAAGCCAGCGCCGATTTAGCTGCAGTGCTCAACACTTCATGCGGCCTAGTTGCCTGCCTTCGCTTGTGCTTCTTCTTGTCTTCGTCCTCGCTAAAAAGACTGCCCTCTTCCTCCTGATGCAGCTGCTGCAACTGAGGCAGTGGTGGGACGCAAACAGTGACGTGCAACGGCAGCCAGCTGATGAGAGAGATATGCTTTTTTCTGCTCTGCACTTGAACGCCTACCCAATACCGCTGCTGTTTCTCTAAGACCAGGGGCTGGACCGCCGGAATGTCAAGGTAGATCTCGTTGCTGCTGCTGCGGCCTGCTGCTGCAGCTGCCTCGTCTGCTGCTGCAGACAGCAGCACCTCTTTGTGCATTACACAACTCAGGTTGCCCGCATCTGGCTGCAGCGCTACGGGGGGGCCCCCCCTTACCGGGCGGTGTACATACACCCAAACTTTCGTGATGCAGCGGAAGGCGGATGCTGCCGCCGCTGCAGCAGCGGCATCCGCACCGTCCTCGGGGGCGGCTACAGCAGCAGACGCAGCCTGCACATACACTCGGAAAGCCCCTGTCGCCTTCCGGCGAAGTAGTACCTCTACTGTAGCATCTGGCATGTAGAGGGTGTTCGGTATCTGCACCGTGTTGTTGCTGTTGGTGGTCTGATTGCTGTTGCCACTGCCCGCAACCGAAGAGGCGCTTCCAGATGCTGCCGTAGCAGCGGGGGCACCTGCCGCTAGCCCTGTTGCCGCCGTTCCCGATGCTGCTGCTGCTGCTGTTGTAGCTGCTGCTGCTGTTGCAGTTTCTACACTTGGTGGCGGGGGAGGCGCCGTCCACAGGATATCCATCGTGCGAGAACGAAGCATGCGCAACGCTTCTACGCAAGCCTCCTCATACTGCAGGAGACAACCGGCAGCAGCGGCAAAGCAGGCAGTGTGAGGCTACGTGGGTGCGGGAGCACAAACACCAAACATAGTGCGATCGCCGCAGTAGCAACGCCGCAGTAGCAGCAAACAAAAAGGCCAATTATTTTCAGTTTTCTGAATTACCAACTGCCGCCCCAAATTGCTGTGGCTTGAGCCCCTCATTCTTGTTGTGCGCACGCACTGCTTTAAATGCCTCCGTGGCTTGCTGTTGCAAAGACACCTCCTGAGAGTGATGGAATTTGTCAGGATGCAACAAGGCCCTCCATTTCTTCCTTGCCGCCGCAACCTGCGGCAGCACAGCAACTGTCTTAGAAAGTGAACTGCAAACTTTGGTTGCAGCTGCATTCCCAACACTCCACAGGATACCCTAGAAGCAGGTCGTTTGCTTCCCCGCTGTGATGGCTGCTGTAGGTGCTGCGCGTGTCTCGGCCTTACCACGGCTTCGGTTGCCGTGTGTGGATTGACGCCTATCAGGTAGAAGGGGTGCCCGATAGCTCGGCTGCGAGCAGCAGCAGCAGATGCTGCAGTCGTTCCAAGAGGCGCTGCTGCAGCGGCTGCAGCCGCCTGCTTCTGCTCCTGCTGCCGCTGCAGCACGAAAGCGACACAAGCCCTAGAAAAGGCACTCCGCCGCAGCAACTCCTGCTGCTGCTGTTGACGTCGAATCTGCAGGCACAAACACCGCTCGCTGCAGGAGGCAGCCAGAAGCGCATTCGCGAGGCTTTTTCGCAACAGCAGCAGCAACAGCACAAATTCAGGAGCACGCATGCTGCCGCTATGCAGCCAACCGACTCGAGGGGCACCCGCGTGTGTTGCTGCAGCTGGTGCTACTCCTGCAAAAGGAAGCGCAGGAAAAACGCAGATGCTGGGCAGGGGCAACATTTTCTGCAGTACCTGCTCTGCCCTCCACCTTTCTGCCGCTGCCTGCAGCTTGGCTTCAGCTTCACGTGCAGCGGCAGCTGCGTTCTGGCGGTTGCTGCCTATGAGAGGCATGTTCTGCCGCAACAGCGAGAGGGCACGACTTAGCGCTTCCTCGACCTGCAGCAACAACAGCAATGCCCACAACAACAGCAATGCCCACAACAACAGCAATGCCCACAACAACAGCAATGCCCACAACAACAGAAATGCCCACAACAACAGCGAAATCTGCCGTATTTCTAGGGGGGAAGGGGGGGCGGGATCGAGGGAGATGCACAGAGTGCGGCATCAACAGCAGCAGCAGCGACTTGCGGCGGCAGAAATCGTGTGGCTGCCCACTGTGCTGCTGCTGTTGTTGCTGCTGCTGTCTCCCAGGATGGATGGCAGGTCCTGAAGATAGCTGCTGGCCGCGATTCGGTTTGTAAGAGCCTCTCGTTCTGACTGTGCTGCAGCAAAGAAACGAGACCACTGCCGCAGCAATAGCAGCTGCTTGCTGCACTGCTTCCATAGGATTTCATCCTCTGATCCCACTGCGGCAGCAGCTGCAGAACGACGGCAAAACGCAAGGAGTTGGCAAAAGGCTGCAACCCGTTGATCCATCAGCGCCTGCCACTCGCCGGTGCTGCTAAAGACCTCCGCTTCGGACGCTGCTGCTGCCTGTACACCCGAGAGGTTGGAGAAGCACAGGCGCATGCAGCTGCTTGCTGCTGCAGCAGACTCGGCACACTTTATGGCCTCCGGCACCGAAGGGATGCATTGCAGCATGGATACCAAAAGGGAGAGCATTTCTTGCAACAGAACGCCCCCACTCGATAGCCGCTGCAGTCCCCCTGACGCTGCTGTATCTCCACAGCCGCTAGCTGGAGGAGGTTCAGTACGGGCCCGTTTGGCGGGAGGCGACTGCTGGCCGTCCTCCGCATTTCCTTCCTCCAGCTGCAGCTCCTGCTGCTGCTGTGCAGGCTTTTCGTTCTCTAGATCTCTCTGTTCTTCTCGCTGCTGCTGCTGTGGCTGCTGGGATTCCGCTTTTGCTGCTGCTGTCGACCTGGGGGGAGCATCAGCGTCTGCTGCTTTCCGCTGTAAGCACTCGTCCAGCAGTTCTGCAAGGGCATGAGTTAGCTCTTGCTGCTGTTGTTCTTGTAGCAGCTGGTCCTCCTTGAGGGCTGCCGCAGCCTCCGCTGCAGAATACCCACTGCGCAACAGCCGCAGCAAGAGCAGCCGGCAGACTGCGACGCCAGAGGGGGTGCCAGCTGCCTCGACTTCCCCCATGGCCCCCAGCGCGCTGACACGGGGAAGACTGCCGCACCTGCTGCTGGTGGAGTGTCAGGAAGCAGAGCGCAGGCAGAGCTTCTCTCAGCGCAACGCACACGGCCGATCCTCTGATGTTGCAGTTGCCGCTGCCGCTGCCGTTGGTGCTGCAACGCGAATCCCCGCAGCGGCCCTCGCTGACGGCCAGGGGCGCTAGGCTGCAGAAGAAGCGGCTTACGGCCTTTGAACGAGGAGACACGACGTAGAGCGTTTCGTCTACGCGTTTGGAGGCATGCGTAGAAATCGAAGGTTGTCTTGCTGGTGTTGCCGGTGCCGCAGCTCTCTGCTGCTGTTGCTGCGGCAGCAGCATCAGCAAAAAAAGAGGGGGTGTTTGCTGTTAGAATCACAGCAACCAAACGGGACTGCCTCTTCATTCAATTCCAGAAGGCTCCCAATGCGGCGGGCGGTGGGGTCGGTGGGCTGGTGGCGTAGTAGTACTGGTGCTGCTACGGGTGCGTCTGCGTCTGCTGCCTTGACTCTTTCCAAGTGGATATACCCATAGCTTGCAATATTTAACGATATTTAAAAAGTTTAACAGGAATAAACAACCTGCTATCCCTTTGCTTAGCAGTTGCTACAGCAACGAGTCTCCTCTCCTCCAGCGCTGCCATTGCGGCCTGCGCATTATGAGGGTTTCCTCCTCATCGACATGCTGCTTCAGCAGCAATCCGTGGTGGTGATGCGCACATCTCTCTCATTCGAAAGGGCCGACATATATGTGACCGCTTCTCCCATTGCTACCGCTTTGTTTATTACGATTAACTGTGGATCTGGAGAGGGAAGCGATGGTGTGTCAGCGGTTCCCGTTTGATGCTGCCGTCGGGACCATTGCTCGGGTGCTTGTGGATATAAGGGGATATTGCAACCGTGCTGCATGACTCTCTTTAAACCTGGAATGAGCAACAGAGGACTCTACCGTTTTGTTTTGCCACCTCCTTTTCATTCCTGCATCGCCGTTGTGCACAAGCAGCGCTCGAGTGCAGCCACCTGCCCCAGCAACAGCACGAGCAGCAGCAGGAGCAGCAGCTCGAACGGATTGTTGCCATCCTATGGCATGTTTCTTTCCTTCTAAGGCCTTTGCTGCTGTGCACATGAACTGATATGACAGCACCGATGACGAGTGCGGACGGGGTCGCCCAAAGTAGCAGCTGCTGCCCATGCCAATGGCTGTTGCTGCTGTTTCTATGCATCGGCGCACTGCACACAATTTACGCTGCGAAAGCTTTGCGATGGGTGAAAAAAGCCGCAGCAGGATGGGAGACCCTCACTGAAGAGGAACGCCTTCGCTATGGGCCCTTCGAGAGGCTCGACTGGAATTCTCTTTCCACCTCAAAGATCCTACTTGGCGCCTTTTTCCTCGTACGTTTCGAGTATCATAAGGGCGCTACCTAGACGCTAAGATGTACAGTCTATGACTTTGAAGTTCGGTTCATTCCTGTATTGTAGTACGTGGTGCTGGGCAGTTGCATTAGACGGACCTTGCTGCTGCTGCTGCTGGTTGTTGTTGTTGCCGCTGCAGGCGCCAATCCGCTTTGTGATTTTGATTCTCATCCTCGCGCTGCACAACATCTCCGGCCGTAAGTGCTCAGTGGGCAGCACTAAATACAGCTTTTAACAAAGTGGCTGCATCGCAGATGCATCAGCTGCAGCAAGTGTGATTGCATGCAAAACGCATTTTGGTAGGTGGTGTTGCGATATTTCTGGCCATTCAGGCTTTTTAGCCGTTTACTACAGGCTTGGAGAACACTCAAATCTGAAAGAACTCGGAAAAAGGAGGTATATTTACGAGGCGCTGTCTTCTTTCTGGTTCTCCCTCCCCTGACGAGGCCCTCCATCCGGCGCTTCGCCAAGCATACGCACATCAATTTCCTCTCCCATGCATACTCTATTGCAAATTTTGCAGTTGCACATCAATTTATTCTCCCATGCATACCGTATTCCAAACGGCCGCATTCATGTGGCTTTTTCCCCGCTACAGGCACGAATTCGCTGGGCTTGCACATTTCTTCTGTGGCGCCTTTCTTCGCGTCTTTGGTAAGCTGCCTGCGAACCCTCCACGAACATCTATCGGTGCCTCTTTGAAGTGCATCCCCTGGCTGCACCCGCCTTTGCCGAAGGGTAGACGGGCATACGACGCAACATGTCTGTGCAGGGGCCATTGAAGCGGCAAATCCAGTTTGTTCCTAGTCGTTGGCGCATGCATATGTACTGGCTGTGTGAGAGATGACGCGCGCGCATGTCCAGCAGCAACACCCCCGGGCTGGTGTGCGCTGTACTGGAAAGCATTCCAGATCATCTCGATGGACAGTGGACGCATGTCTTTCATATTTTCCAGTGCTCATGCAGCTTTTCTCCCTGAAACGCGCGTCTTTTGAGGTCTCATTTCTCTCTGTCTCTCTTTGTGATCATCGCCCTCACAGGCGTCGTGCGCACGCAGAACATCTTCTGGGACGGCCGCTATCGCGAGGGGCCTGACGCCTTTGAATGCAAGAATATCGTTGCAAATCATGTGTCTTGCATGGTAAAGTCTGCATTAAGAACCCTGGTTTGGCACAGAACGGACGCCACAGCCTGCACACACACGTGCAGGGGGTGTCGAGGGGAGGGTTAGCTGTAGCGCAGGCCTGTCTAGTCACAGCGAATAGCGACATGGTAGGGACGGGGGGAAGGGAGAAAGGGAGGGAGGCACAGGATGCGCGGCGAAGCGGCTGCAAAGCCGCATGCCGTCGTGTTCGTAGCAACAACAGCAACAGCGGCGCTCGCTAGAAACTTGGTGAAACGGCTGCCTGTGCGGTGGGTGCGTACTCAGGACATAATGTTCTTCCTGACGCAGGCATACACCTCATTCGTCTGCAAAGTGCCTCTCACAACTGCCTGGCTGCTCGCTGTTGTTGTGGCTGTCTTGTCTTATCCGCACGTTGCTGCTGCTTCGTATGCGACGGTTGGGGCGGCTGGTGCTGCTGCAACTCTCCTTGCTGCTGCAGCGTCTTTTTCCAGCTGCTGCACAGGCAGCTATACCTTAAGAAACGTAAGACGGCGTCGTGTGTGTCTCTGCTTTGTTAAGGCTTCTATCCGGCATACACTATTTATCTCATGGCCTGCACGCTTTCTTCGGTGCATCTTTGTTGACAGAGACAGCGAAGAAGACAGGCAAGCTGCTAGGGCAGCAGCCGCCACTGCTGCTGCTGCCACCGCTGCAGCGGAGTTTGCCGACAAGCGGCACCACCTTGCTGCCGTTTCAGCTGCTTCTTGGGTTTCTCAAAGGTGACAATACGGCTGCATGCGGTGCGGCTGTTGCTGCAGACATAAAGCCCTTGAGGCCTTGATCGAGAGGATGACGCGCGGTCCATCTGACCCCTTCTCCAACCCAATCGTTGTTTTTCCGGAAGGTAATTGCTCTCTACACGTATTATAGGTGAATTAATGTATTTATTGATACTGTAGGCCTGCATGTACAGAGGCACTGGCGACGAGCAGCTTTGTCAAGGCTGTGTGTACACTTAGGTTGTGGCGCTGTCTTAGGTTGGGTGCGGTGTGCATATGCCTCAGGCACAACAACCAATGGCCGCTGTTTGATTCGCTTTCGTCGTGGAGCATTCGCTGCTTTGCAGCCCGTGCAGCCTTGTGTCTTGATCTATACACCGGGGTGCTTGCACTTGGCGTACGAGGTCATACCGTCTGCATATTTCATGTCGCTCGCCCTCTCTGCATGGGTATGGACGTTTGTTGGGTGGGGGGTGCGGGGGGGGGCTGGCGACCGCTACACATGCTGCGCGGCTGCTAGGCGCATGACGCAGGAGCAGCTGCTGCATCTAGGGGGGTAGGGAAGCTAAAGAAACGCAGTGGGGCAGACTCTCGGGGGAGAGGAAGGGATGCCCGGGTTGAGCGTAGAGGTGTAGAGCTCTGCTGTGACTGATGATGCTGCAGCCTGCCAGTGAGCTGCGGGCTTACTGGCTGCCCCCAATGGGGCCGCCTCCTGCAGAGCAGTTTGCCTCAGAAGACGAGCGCGTGAACGCCTTCGCATGCCAAGTCAGTTCTATCGCCACGTGCCGTTTAGCCCTGCTGCCGGAGTACACTGCAAGTTGCCTCGCCGCTGGCGCTGCTTTTTGCTACTGCTGCTCCCTCATTTGACCTGTCTGCACTGCATACAACCGTTCTTTATGCCGTGGGGGCGTTCAGGTGCGAAATGCCATGTGGAAGGTTCTGAAGGAGAAGCACTATGCCGCCGCAAAGTGAGGCGTATGCACTATATGCTCTCGTCTCAGCTTCTCTGTGCCTCTCTTTCTGCTTTGCTTGCGCGTTTGCGGCATTCATGTATAGACCCGTTTATAATGGCGGCCTCCGGGAACCACCCGCCGGCTCCCCCTCCCCCTGATCTGTAGCTGCGCGGAAGCTAGAAGCAACAGCAACCAGGCGATGCATGAAAGCCACAGGCAGCGCACACGCAGTGACGCAGCAGCAGCAGCGAGAGCGATGCCGTATTGCGGTGCTGTGTCTTCAGGTTTGAGGGTTCGGAATGTTCGGACACGTGGGATGGCAATGGAAGAATTCGGCGAGAATGCATTAATGCCCTTTTCCGCTCTCGGACGGAAGAGATGATGACCAAAAAGCATTCGTGAAGTATACCGCTTTGCCGCCAGAGGCACCGACTGACATCACTAACAGGTGACCGGGACGGCAGTTGCGAGGGATGTCTTCGACGCATGGAAGCTCTATCATCGGGGTTGCTTGCCTCCAGAGTTGGGTGGACCTCTCACCCACTGCTGCTGTACGCTGCCGCTGCAAGTGCAGAATTTACTTTGTTTTCTCTCCCCTGTACATTCGGGGGGTTCGCCCGCCTGTACAATGTGATGATCCGCCGTGTTTTAATTTCCTTGCCTTTTGTATGCGCCACCTTTTCGTTCGTTGCGCACTGTGTTGCGTGCCGTTTCTCGGCGTGCAATCCACTTGAAGAAGGGTGCAAACTTGCACACATTAATATGTTTACATCTATGCGTGGACCGAGTTGGTGCCACGCACAGAAACGGAGACGCACGCGCGAGCTGTGAAGCCATACATTTGGGTGGTTAAGAAGCTAGCATTGGCATGCAAAGAAATCCTGGATGGGTGCTTGTCCAGCTACGGCCTGGCTAATTATGCAGGCATGGGTTGTCTTTTGTCAATGGGCCGCTTGGTCAGCGCCCATGAAGCTTCGCGATGAGGCTGCATCTCGGCAGCGCCTGCACCAGCAGCACTAGTAGCAGCATGGACAGCAGCAGCGTCCATGTGTGCCACTGAGGTTCTCGCTTGCACGTTGCTTCGACTAGTTTCCCTGCCTGCCGTTCCCTTCCTTCGCCTCGCATTCGACTAAGAGTCGGTGTAGCTAGGCAGCGTGGTCTATGCTGTACGCAAGCATACTCTAAATAAACCAGGCAAAGCTTAATCTGCCTTCTTCCCCCAAAAGGGGGGAGGGGCACATAACAATTCAGTTGCAGTGGCAACTGGCTAGTTCTTTGGAGGCGCTGGCTGGTTGCCTCTTTACGGAGATCACTTCCAGCAAGCGCTTTTTCTCAGTTGCTCAGAGACGGGACTGCGCGCTTATAGCAGGCAGGACCTTAAGGCTGTGCTGATACAGGCCACTGAGATCGTGGGAGGCGATGCATGCGAGGGAGAAGCTCTCAGCAGCTATTAGCGGCGGAGCCTCTTGCAGTAGCCGAGCGCCCGGCAGCACTTCCAATAGATCTCCAGTAAACAGATGTTGCTGCTGCCCGAGATCTACATATACCTCTCGCACTCCCGCGTGGTGCAGCGCGACCCGCGTGTCGCCTTCGGAAGCGACAAGGACCGTCCGAGAAAGAATCTGAGGAGCGGCAAACAAGCAGCAAGAAATAGATGCATGCCTTTGCATGCACATACGGCGTGCATGTGTGCATTCATACGCGGGTGTGCGTGTATATTTCATGCATGCCTGCATGCAACCTGCTGCATTGGGGGCCTGACCGCCTCAAGGTCCAATTGGCTGTAATCCAATCCGAGAGGAGCTTTGGGTAGGGGGCCTTCCGGGGGGGAAAGGACTGCAGCATCGGCAAAAGCGCGCGTCTCCGCAGACACGGCGGTACCGGCAGAAGCAGCAGCAGCAGCAACGCGCGACAAGAAGAAGGATACTTCCCTCAGGATGTTCCGTTGCCGCAGAGACAGGCGCTGCTGCATGCGCGAGAGCAGCTGCACGGACACGTCGAGGCACTGCAGCAGCTGCCGCTGCAGCTGCAGCGTCTCGTCCACCCCACCTCTGCTGCACAAGAGCGCAGCATACCGCCGGCAAAAGATGACGAATTCAAGACGGGTGCAACAAAAACAATCATTGTCATAAACTCCTCTCAAAGCAGACCTAGCCGTGGCTGCAACGGAACTGCGCCACATGCGGTCGATACAAACTCGCAGTTCAGAACTGCGGCAGCACCCAATATAGCAGCAGAAGCACACCCCATCAGCTGAAAGAGGCAGAGCGCCGCTGCCTGCGTAAAGTCGCAGATTGCGCTGCAGGGCAGCGATGGCAGCGCAGCTGCCAATTGCGGGGAGAGCAGCACAGCTGCCTGCAGCACATACATGCACAAACACAGAGAGAAACAGAAAAAGGGTAAGCAAGTATGCAAAGACTTTTGCATGCGTATGCATCCGAATCGAAGGCAGCAGACAGTTCCGGGTGCAGTGTACAGATATAACCACGAAGCACCGGCAGCAAGAGCCCTTGATGGCACGGTGTCTTTCGCTCTGAGAAGGAATCGTATTCTACCGGGTGGAATATATATACAAAGCAAGAACGCAGTGCAAGGGATGCCTTGGTATCAGCAGCAGCAGCTGTAGCCCTCTGCGTAGTGAGCTCAACTTACGATCACGTGCATTTCGTCGACAGAAAGCAGCGCGAGCAGCAGTGCCACATGGATTACATGGCTTGGTGTGTGTATACACCCCAGCAGGCCCTCAAGCCCCACAAGGCACTCCTTCAGCAACACAGGACTTCGCAGCCTGATACCGAAAGCAGCAGCAGCAGTTGCATATCACCCCTTCTTTAGTGCCCGCCAATAACACCTGTTGACAATAGGGTGGCGATATGAGGGCTGTTGCTTGCTTGCGCTGTTTTTTGTTTATCCCCCCCCCTCCTGCTGCCTTTTCTACCTGAATTTATACTGGAGGTGCAGGAGCCTGCCAAGGCCCTCCCAGGTCGTGCATGCCTTCGGTGCCCTCTGCAACAACTCCTCACTGCAGCCAGTAGCAGCAACACCAGCGGCAGGAGGCCATACGCAGAGCTGCCGCATCTTTTGCATGCCGATACAGAGGGGGCACCGTTGCAGGCAGACAACAAGGAAGCCAGCAAGGAGATAGGATAATGGCGAGACTATGCTGGTGTAGCAGAACAACCGAAAGACTTCGATGGCAATGCAGCAGCAGAAACGCACGCACTGAAGGGTCTCTGCATAGGCGGGTAACTTGAAACGAACAGCGGCGCATAACCCCAAGATGAGATCCTTCATACCCAATGACTGTGCACGCACACACATATAAACATATATATATACACATCTATATACACACCTACATACACACAGCTCCTCATCCACGTGCAATATTCACGAGCACATGCATTCTGAGATACGCAGAAGCGGGGTATAGTCCGCCAAGGCTTCCCCTTGAGCAAGTCCAATTCCCAAGGCAGCGTCAGCATTGTTGCTCATGCATGCTACGTTCCAAAAGGACAACGTGTGAGCGACCAAGACCGTAATTTCTTCTCGGGTTCGCTTTGCGCGTGCGCTGAGTGCGCCAAGCGCTTTAAAGGCGTCTGTCTGAGTCTATAGAGTCAGGAAGACTTTGTCATACGTCAACTCCGGCGTCGAGACGCTTCGTGAAGAGGGCAAGGAGGTCCGGCTGGGGATGCAGCAGCCGACTCAGGCCCTCTACACAGCTGTACACAGCAGTAGCAACAGCAGAGGCGGCACCTTAGCTGGAGTATGTGCATGGGGGCTGCGGCCGGTTGCAGCAGAAGCAGCAGCAGCAGCTGGACGGGAGATGACGTGCGGGAAGCGCGAAAGAGAAAGAAAGAAAGAAAAGAGAAAGCGCAAGGGGCTGACGCGCTGAACGTACCTAAGAAGCGTGGTTGGTGTGTCTTGGGAGCCACACAGCAGAGCAGCCTGTGTCGCAACCCCGTCTACTAGGAGGAGTGAGCCGGTGATGGGAGCTTGCAAGGCCTTTTCAAGGCTGTGCTTAGCTTCTCCTCCGCGCTGTCCATCGCTGGCTTTATGCACAGCGCTATCCTCCCTCCCCCTTCTCCGTGAGGCAACCCGAAGGCCTTCTCCCGCGAAAAGATCGGAGAGGCAGCAGAGCACGGACGGCAGTGCATGCGACTCCAAGAGATGCAACACTTCCTGCAGCCGCTGCTGCAGCGGCTGCTGCACCTGCACGCATGGATTCGGCAGAACCTACGCCAAGGGGCCTGCATGAGCGTCCAGAAGGAGGCAAGGCCGCACCCAATACGGCCATTGAAGGCACACTGATACAGAGGGAGGCACGGCGAAACAGATAAAAGTCGTTGAACGCAGTAAAGCGAGGCAGGAGACTCGACAAAGGCTCGGAGGCCGCACGCAAAGACGCAGAAGGCCAAGCGGTGGGTAAAAGGCAATGAGAGAAAAGTAGGCAGTGCGCATAGGAAGAGACACACGCGGCACGCGCACATTCGGCAGACAGGCGAAGACGCCAGTTGAGAGATGCACACAGGTAGATACCCACAGCTAGAGCGAGGCCTGTCTGTACAGGACGGGAGTGACAGATATCGACACCGACCGCAGAAAGGAAAGGAGGCCAAGGCGGCCGAGTAAGAGGCGAGAGGCTACGAAGGGAGCTGAAACGAGGGGACAGACAGCGACGGGGAGATGCGCCGATTCTAAAAGTGTCTCGGTATTCTTCTGACCAGAGGATGTGAAAGGCCTAGCTTGGCAAAGATGCTGAGGAGCTCGACTGCTCGCGGAGGGGAGGCCATGCTAAGGAAGTCATCTGCCCTGAAGAGCACGTAAGAGAAGTACAAATGCGTCGGATGCAGGGTCTCTCCTCGTGCCCTCTTGGCTAGCCACAGGTAGGCCTATACAGATGCAGCCTTGTCCGCTGTGCGAGTTTTTCTGTGTTCTGTCGCGGCGCGAGCTTCGTCCATATCTTTGCACCTGGAAGCAACACTCGCTAGGAGCGCTTCATCCGCGTAAGGCGCAGCAGCAAAGAGCCGCAGCAGCTGCAGCAGCTGTAGCCGAAAGAGATCTCCTCCCTTTGCATGCACCAATGAGGACAGTACACCCCACATCCCATGTGGCGGAGCTGCTGTCGCAGCCTGCAGCACAGGCAGTCGCATCAACGGGGGCACTCCTCGTAAGAGCCCCTTGGAGGTTTCCATCGAATGCGCGCGTAAAGAGGCGAGACAAGCAGCAGCAAGTGACTGTGCAGCTAATCAGATCCCTTCAGCGGCAGCTAATAAGATGCCGAGGCAACCAATCCTGTTCTCCAACTGCCTCCACAGTGTGAGGATACCCGTCTTTAGCAGGAGAGGGGAGGGGAAGGGAGGCTGGCGGGAGCGGGGAAGGCTGCCCGTGCCTCGCGCTGCCAGCTGTGTGTCGGAGGTCGCACATGCAAAAAGCCCTTAGCAACAAGTCTTACCGCTTCTGTGCATTTGCGGACGAAAGTGTCGCCTTCCGCCTTGGGTAGCTCTAAAAGGAGCTGTGCCATGGGTGTGTGCAAGCCTCTCCTGCTGCTGGTGTGGCCGAAGGCCAGCGTCTGAAACTGCTGCTGCCGCACACGTGGTGTTATAAGCCCCAAACGAGGCGCTGGGAGCGCAGCTACGCTGCGCTGCCACCCCTGTTGAAAAGGCTTTGAGGCCTCGCTGCCCCCATGCACCTCCGCCCTTGCAATCCTGAACACACTTCCCCCCATGCGCGCCCTGATTTGGCACGCTGTGTGCAGCCCACGCCGCTGTACAAACAGCGGCAGGCACTGCAGGCGGATAGGCCGCCGCACCATCGCGGATGCGCAGCGGCGAGCCTGCCCGCTGATGCCGCAAAAAAGCGTTGCTGCTGTTACTGTTTGTGGGGTTGCTGCGGAGGAGGAGATGGTAGTGGCTGCTGGTAAAGCAGCCTCATCGGTTCAAGTTGGTCCGGGCAGCCTTGGTTTCCTGTTTTGGCGAAAACCGTGTATAAACACCGCTAGGATCCTCGTGGTGGCCTCTCTCCGCTCCTCCCTCAAGGGCCCCCTCAAGGCCGAGCGCCTGACTGGAAATATCCGATCACAACGCCAAGTCAAACCCCGAAATCCAACCTCAAAAAGGCAAACAAAATGGTGAGGAGGCCTTAATGCCAGAAGGAAATGCGTGTGCCGCATGACTGCTGGGAGGAGCGAGTGCTCGAGGGCCTCAGGGGCCCTACATGCAGGAACGCCAATCTCCGCACGGGGTTGTATGTATGTATAAATATGCATATATATGGCCATAAGAAGAGGGAGGCCCACTATAATATTTGGCGCAGTCCGAATACGTCTTTTCCTCTCAAATTCAAAGATGTCCAAAAAAAACAAACGATACAAGGACGCGTTAAGCCGTTAGGCGCGGTCTAGCCGCATTCCGCCAAATCTGAAAACAGTTTTCCTTCCAAACCTACAACAGGACAACAACAGCGTTCCCATGGGTCTTTCCTGCTACTGCTGTACCGGTACTGCGCCGCTCCCCCAATACACCAACTAATGGGTTGTCTCATCACTGCCCCCCCCAGCCTCGCGCCGCAGCGTCCACTAGCACCCTTGCTGCAAAACGGTCTTTGCACGGCCCCACACGAGGACTAAATAAGCTGCCCTCGGAAGGTTCGGCCGCTTTCCAGCCATATCCACTGGGACGCTCCATGCAACGCCAGCGCTCCATTTTCATTGCAAGACCACTGCCACGGTTAACCCCCAGCGGGGGTCACCCATGTTACTGGTGCTGTTTCCCTTTGTTGCCGGTATAGCTACCACTCTGCTTCGCTAAATTGTTCCTGCCACCACTGTGTGCTCCTGCTGCCTCGAAACTGCCCCTCTTCTGCCTAGTATCATCCCGTCGTCGCTACCTCCTGATGAACTGCTTATTGCAAAGTACTGCACAACGCGCATGCATGGACGCGCTCACATGCAAACAGACACGCACAGTCTGCCCGCTTATTGTAAATCACACTCTTAGGAGTACAGCAGACGCATTAGGGTCCTTATGATGGAAAACACAAATGCCCGGAGGCTCCGGCACCGGCCGCCACAACAGAAAAACCAAAGTAGGAGAAACCCCGGAAGGGCCCCTACCACGGAGGCCCTAGAAAACTCCCCGCAGTAAGGTTGTGCATCCTAGTAGGCCCATTTAACTTTTTTTTGAGCAGGAGCGCCCCTTCTTTGAGCTGCATAGAGAGGGAGAAAGAGAAAAAATTATCGCTGAGGGAGACGTGAAAGCCCCTTCTGCTACCGGTCCGAAGACACACACACAGAGAGACGCCGAAGACAGTCTTCCGGCTTCTGCATCATCATCAGATACCTCTGCAAAACCAACAGCTGCGGGTGTTGCTCTTGCCACCATTCTCATGCCGCCCCCGTACAGAGAAGGCAAAGGATGGGACCCCTCGCCCCCTCCACGTTACGCGTCTTCGCACCACCGATTCTCCTCCCGTATCTTCGTACAAAAAGCGCATGCAACAATACAACAACCAGAACCCATGTAGCCTGAACGCACGCTAAATCGAGGAGTTGAAACAAAGTTTATGAGGCAGACAGCAGCAGCAGCAATTCAGCGAAGCCTAGCACACCTGTGCCTCTTCTTCTGGAGTAAAGTCATTAACAATATTGAACTCTCTACGAATTTCTTCTGGACTGCGGCCTGCAGACGCATTGTGTTACCCGACAGCACGCTACATGCATGCGTGCTGTTCGCGAAAACGGCGCAAGAGACCAACAGAAGCAGCATCCAACGGCCTTCATACCTACCTTTGATCATAGAGGCAACCTTTGCTGAGGTAAGCAGAAGGAGGGACGGGATATTCAGGTAGTCCGCCGCCAGCAACAAATCAAACAAGACCGTCTGCTCGACGTTTACAAAGTTGAAATCGAACTCTGATACTACCTCAGGAAAGCCATACCCACAAACCACACACACCGCAAGACTTAAATCCTCGTGAAACACGAGGAGAGAGAGGTTCTGGCTGGCACCGTGTGCCATGTGTAGAGACAACTGCTGCCCCAATGGTCTATCCGGTAAGTTCGGTCGTTAGCCTAAACCGTACAGCCTCAACACCCCCCAACCCAGGCTGGCGAGTCTACCTCCGCAAGATTGCTGGTCTTGAGAGGCGTTGGAATGTCTTCTGGGGGGTTGTCATGGTGGTGCGTGCAATACTCAACGACTTTGCGGAGGATGGCGCTGCTGACCTTGGGAAGCGGCACGACATCTGAATCGTCTCCGTCTACGAGAAGCGCACAGCGACAAAAAATCGACAGGCAGGCGCTTTGGACACGGAACAAGATAGGGAGAAAATGGGTAAATGCAAAGCATATATGGACTTGGGGAGGAAAATGAGACACGGAGGGGGCGCCAGACAGATGGAGTGCGGATGCGTGCGGAGAGAAAGCAGACAACGCAAACACCAGCCTTCATGTGAATAAAACGCGCGGCAGGCAGGTACTGGGGAATCTACAATAGCCTCAAGGAGCGACTCAATGCACGAAGAAGGCAGGGGCACATAAAGCCCAAATTTCTGCCGTCTCTTTGATCGGGAGGCTCGCTGGGGGGGAAACGTTGGATAGCTCTGGGGGTCCCTAAGAGGAGGGAGGAATGAGGGAGAGGGCCAAGCATCACAACAAAACAGGAGAAAGCAAGCCAACTGCCGGCAGCAATAATTTCCCGTCGCACACAAGGACGCGCACTTTTGCTTCCAACCGCGCCCGCTTTTGCCTTGAATGGGTGCGATGATTCACAGGGCCCTTACCTACCTTCCGTCATTGATTTAACAAGCAAAGATGCGGAGGCAACTTCCCTAGGGACTTTAATTTCCTCCCCTTCGCTTGATACGAGCACCACATACCGTCCCTCAGCCTCCATCTCCCTAATAACTCGAAACCCCGAACCCCTGTATGACGAGCAGAGAGGGCGCAGCACCCGAACACCAGGATCGCAAGTAGAGAGGCGCAGAAGGAGTGTTTAGCAGGATAATTATTAAAGAATACAACTAGGGTGGTAAAAGCCACAGTTGAGAAGCTGCATGCACATGTGTTGATATCCTACGCCATCAAGCATGCACCGCGGCGGGCGTGGTGGTTGCGCGTGCTTGCGTAGCGAGACTAGTGACTTCAAGTGCTTTAAAGAAACGAAGTTGGTTCCTAAGCAAATATAGAACGCTTGATTTTTGGCCTAGAAGACACGCTGCGCAGAGGTTAGCCACGCTGCACGTGACTTGCGCCGGAGCAGAGGTATATATCTCTACACCGCGGCCCCCTTCAGGGCTAACGTTTTCCCCTTCTCGTCGAAAGTGTCGTTCTCAGCCTATTAATTTCTTGGTCTATCTACTATTTCTGTATTCAGAAGCATGATGGGCACTAAGCGCTGGTGCATTAAAGGCGCCCGTATGTTCTTGATGGATGGTGGCTCAGTGTCTTGTAGGCAATGGCTCACTTCAATGCAGCCCTGGCACACTCTCTAGTGCAATTGTACAGGTAATCATAAAGCAACCATATTCTCTGGGCGGCCGCTTCCTAGCGATTCGTTCGTTTGAAGGCAGTTCTTCCATTTCCTGAACCACCAGCCCTCCATTTAGCGTGTTTTCTAACGTTTGAAAGTAGCCTAGGGCCTTGCGAGCACCGGCATAGCCAAGCCACCTATCACCACTCTCTACTGCAACCGTCCGAATCTGGCAGCCGCTAGCTACACACTTGCTCCTCCCAGACGTATTTGGATTCGGGAGATCCCAGGAAACTGTCTCGCCAGGCAGAGAATCAATGCAGATCTACTCTGCACCATAGTAAGGACCTGCCCAGGAGCTCTTCAAAAGAGGTGCTTTTGTATGCAAGGCTTTGCCACCACGGCGCCAGGCAGTCTGCTATGTGTTAACCCGTTGGAACAGGCTTGAAAAGCGCAACTCCTCCATTATTAATACCAGCTTTGCGCTCCTCGCAGAGGCCATGCTACGGTTGCACCTGGTATCTTTCTGATATCAAGTAATTAAGAAACCCTGAATTACTTTCTGACTCTTCTTGATTGGCGATCAGTACAGAACTGAAAATTTGGGTTTGGCTGTTCTCATAGCTCGTTGGTTACACAGTAGAGACAGCTGCCTACATCAAGAATTCATGTTGCGCCGGTACATTAGAGACTATGAGTGCTCTACTTCACGATCGTTGTCAAGTGACTCTTCACTCCAGACTCAATGCACACACCAAAGTAACTTATTGAGTGTATTTAAAGAAATTTCCCGCCTCCCCCTGCATGCACTCCTCCAAGTTGCTGATATGGGGAAGGCACACACACAAACCCACCCACCAACACACAGACACACACACACACAGTTGCGCCTCATCCTACCAAGCTAAAACTGGCCTTAAGAGGTATTATATTTCAACAGGCAATCCTCGTATTCTACCGTATAAAAAGTCTAAACTAAATGAATATAGCTAGTGTAGTGATACGTGAAGCAAGGACAGATGCACATACTACCCAACAACGAACAATGGAATTGAACAGCATGACATTGGAGGCGCCGTCTCTCGCTCTGTCATCCAAATACTGAAGTATGTGAGCCTCTTAAAATCTATTTTCTATGATATTAACTGCCAAGGAACTCCGCCATTGTTCAGGAAAGCTAGCTGTCGAAGAAGTATACCCAGTCCCACCAGGCAGCAGTTAAAACCCGTCATTCGCCTGCTAGTACATGTGCCAAGGACATGTGCTAGAGCTTGCAGAAGACAACTCCTCCCGCACTCCACAACCGAGAGATTTAGGTGCAGCTTTGGCCGCGAAGGAAAAACCTTCAGATGGTGCAGTTCGGACCTCTCTCCCGTTTTTTGTGCGTGCGTAAAACAAGGAGCAGCGGTAACAGATGTCAACGAGACTCTGCATTGGCCCATAAGACTACTATCATCGGGGTTCAACGGCAGCAACCCGTGGAAATTTACATGCACCACATAAATCCAATCGCTGGGAACACTAGCAGCCTTAAAATCAAATAACCTTGAAGCTTTACTCAAGGCCGAACTATGCTTAGAGGTCACCTGAGGGTCTCAAGGCCAAGCCAACCGCATTCGCTACTAAATGTGCCTTTGAGAGGAAATGCGTGGGTGCGCAAAGGCAGCTGTGTTGTCCGGAAGCGTGGTCTCCGAATGGGCCTAACTGGGCGAGATAGACAGACTACAGCAAGCTCTTTTTAAAGCCGAGCCGGTCAGAGCACACAAGTCAAGAAATTGCTTCTCAGATGATCTCTGGGTCTAAACAGCAAAAAGAGGCATTCTCTAGACAACCGAGGCGTGTCGGTTGCATGCCGGTTGGCATAAAGTTTGTTCCTTAGAGTGCATTTGGATACTAAACCATGCATAGAGTCGGAAACAGCTAAGAGCCAGGTCTACCGGTGTGGCCTTGAATGTTCACTACTGAGATGTAGTCGACGCTGGAAACCCCTCGAACGAAACACCGCGTCCTGCTCCTTGCGTACAACATTGACCCCTATCAGAAGAAAAATTTATTGGCAGAAGCGCATAGAGCCCGAAGCACCTAAGTGGTCCGTTCATACAGCAAATACAGCACTAGTCTCCGTTGTTATGCGGCTGCACCTGGCACACCCTAAAGGGCCACTATGTGGAGTAGGAGCAACAGCTGATATTCGTGCATCTTTAGGAAGCATCTCAATGTATAATCCTAGGAAGTACGCCCAAACAGAGGTAAAAACCCTGTGA
This sequence comes from Cyclospora cayetanensis, assembly GCF_002999335.1. NCBI lineage: Eukaryota > Apicomplexa > Conoidasida > Eucoccidiorida > Eimeriidae > Cyclospora > Cyclospora cayetanensis. Next base: position 1,081 of record NW_020312134.1, on the reverse strand, counting down.
AACCCCTGCACTCTAATGCATGTCTTGGGGGAGGCCCCCACCAGGGCCCCCAAGGCCCCGAGGGGCCCACTGCAGCGAAAGGGGGTTTGTTGTGGGACCCTATCACCTTGATTGTAGGCCATCCAGCCAAATGAAAGCATCTTTGGATATTTCATGGCTGTAGGGCCCGAATTCTGGGAGCTGGGTGCTTTTTCGCCGACTGTTCCTGGCGCTGGCTTGTACGAGCCACTGGTTCCCCCTTCTGCAGATCTTCCAGAGATTGTAACGTACAGCTTGGCACTTTAGGGTTGAGGCTTACAGGCAGGGGTACACGGCGTGTTGCTGAGGGCATGCGGCTTCCTGCCTCGATGCAGGAGAGCTAGGGTTGCACGGCCCGTATGTCCAACCCACAAGAGGGAGAGTGCGGGAGGGCCCCCGGGGACTCGGGGCCCCGTGGGGGCCCCTCTGAGGGGGCCCTTGCGGGGCCTTCTCGTGGATCCGCCGCCTTAAGTGGAGAGGACCTCTCCACAGCCTACAACCTGGGTCTGCGAAACAACAGCGAGCTGACGCAGCAGCTCCTTTTGGATCAGGCAAGCTTGAAGCCCTCTGCAAATGGGTGTGGTAGCGGCTGAGGTGTTGATGCAAGAGCTAAGGGTAGAGGGTTCTAGGTTTGTGTGCAGGGCTGGTCAAGAGAGAAGATCGTGGCTGTCTTTAACCGTCTAAACGAAGCGCGGGCCGGCATCATCCGCAAGAAAGGAGACGGTACGCTTGGCTCTCAGAGCAAGGTGCTTCAAGGCGCCTCGTCCTGCTCCTCTTTTCGACTGGCTTTTAATCCCCGCAACAGCGTCGCGCGCGGCCCCGGAGTCTTTCAGAGACAGTACAAAACACCGGGTGTCCCCCTCCACACGCCCCGCCCCCCCCCTCCTCCACCCCCCTGCACCACACCGTCCCATCCACCGCCCCCCCACCTACTGTCTCGCCCGCCCCGCCGGCCGGCTCTCCAGCCGGCTCCGCTCTGGTCGTGTCCGGGGCGCACTACCCGTCTCTCCCCCCTCCCTCTTATTCTTCTTCCCTCTTACGTTCCATCTCCCCCACCCCCCTC